>NW_025745264.1:0-25000 GCF_021184085.1 Oncorhynchus gorbuscha | reverse complement strand
AGGGTAGACTAACTACTGTATTGATGAGGTAGTAACTGGGAGAATAGAGGGTAGACTAACTACTGTATTGATGAGGTAGTAACTGGGAGAATAGAGGGTAGACTAACTACTGTATTGATGAGGTAGTAACTGGGAGAATAGAGGGTAGACTAACTACTGTATTGATGAGGTAGTAACTGGGAGAATAGAGGGTAGACTAACTACTGTATTGATGGGGTAGTAACTCTGTGGGAGAATAGAGGGTAGACTAACTACTGTATTGATGAGGTAGTAACTGGGAGAATAGAGGGTAGACTAACTACTGTATTGATGAGGTAGTAACTCTGGTAACGCTGACTGGTTGGCTGGCTGGCTGGCTCGTTGACTGACTGACTGACTGGCTGGCGGGCTGACTGGCTGGCAGGCTCGCTGGCTGGCTGGCTGACTGGTTGGCTGGCTGACTGGCTGGCTGGCTGGCTGGCTGACTGCTGGCGGGCTGACTGGCTGGCGGGCTGACTGGCGGGCTGACTGGCTGGCTGACTGGCGGGCTGACTGGCGGGCTGGCTGGCTGACTGGCTGGCTGACTGGCTGGCTGACTGACTGGCTGGCGGGCTGACTGGCGGGCTGACTGGCGGGCTGACTGGCGGGCTGACTGGCTGGCTGACTGGCGGGCTGGCTGACTGGCTGGCTGACTGGCTGGCTGACTGACTGGCTGATTGGCTGGTTGACTGGCTGGCTGGCTGGCTGACTGGCTTTCTGACTGTTATATCTCTGCAGGAAAACCCACATTACAGGCTCAAAGGGAATCCTTAATTTACCAGTTGTGCTCAGACACTCCTGCTCTATCTGTCTCTGTCTCTATCATAACCACCCCAGTTGACCTGGAGACTGTGTGTTTACCGAGAGGAAGTTGACCTGGAGACTGTGTTTACCGAGAGGAGAGAGAGGAAGTTGACCTGGAGACTGTGTGTTTACTGAGAGGAGAGAGAGGAAGTTGACCTGGAGACTGTGTGTTTACTGAGAGGAGAGAGAGGAAGTTGACCTGGAGACTGTGTTTACTGAGAGGAGAGAGAGGAAGTTGACCTGGAGACTGTGTGTTTACTGAGAGGAGAGAGAGGAAGTTGACCTGGAGACTGTGTTTACCGAGAGGAGAGAGAGGAAGTTGACCTGGAGACTGTGTGTTTACTGAGAGGAGAGAGAGGAAGTTGACCTGGAGACTGTGTGTTTACCGAGAGGAGAAAGAGGAAGTTGACCTGGAGACTGTGTGTTTACCGAGAGTAGAGAGAGGAAGTTGACCTGGAGACTGTGTGTTTACCGAGAGGAGAGAGAGGAAGTTGACCTGGAGACTGTGTGTTTACCGAGAGGAGAGAGAGGAAGTTGACCTGGAGACTGTGTGTTTACCGAGAGGAGAGAGAGGAAGTTGACCTGGAGACTGTGTGTTTACCGAGAGGAGAGAGAGGAAGTTGACCTGGAGACTGTGTGTTTACCCGAGAGGAGAGAGGAAGTTGACCAGTATCCACAGCTCTACCTTGGTCACAGTATCTATATCCACAGCTCTATCTTGGTCACAGTATCTATATCCACAGCTCTACCTTGGTCACAGTATCTATATCCACAGCTCTACCTTGGTCACAGTATCTATATCCACAGCTCTACCTTGGTCACAGTATCTATATCCACAGCTCTATCTTGGTCACAGTATCTATATACACAGCTCTACCTTGGTCACAGTATCTATATCCACAGCTCTACCTTGGTCACAGTATCTATATCCACAGCTCTACCTTGGTCACAGTATCTATATCCACAGCTCTACCTTGGTCACAGTATCTATATCCACGGCTCTATGTTGGTCACAGTATCTATATCCACAGCTCTACGTTGGTCACAGTATCTATATCCACAGCTCTACGTTGGTCACAGTATCTATATCCACAGCTCTACGTTGGTCACAGTATCTATATCCACAGCTCTACCTTGGTCACAGTATCTATATCCACAGCTCTACGTTGGTCACAGTATCTATATCCACAGCTCTACGTTGGTCACAGTATCTATATCCACAGCTCTATCTTGGTCACAGTATCTATATCCACAGCTCTACCTTGGTCACAGTATCTATATCCACAGCTCTACGTTGGTCACAGTATCTATATCCACAGCTCTATCTTGGTCACAGTATCTATATCCACAGCTCTACCTTGGTCACAGTATCTATATCCACAGCTCTACGTTGGTCACAGTATCTATATCCACAGCTCTACCTTGGTCACAGTATCTATATCCACAGCTCTACCTTGGTCACAGTATCTATATCCACAGCTCTACGTTGGTCACAGTATCTATATCCACAGCTCTACGTTGGTCACAGTATCTATATCCACAGCTCTACGTTGGTCACAGTATCTATATCCACGGCTCTATGTTGGTCACAGTATCTATATCCACAGCTCTATCTTGGTCACAGTATCTATATCCACAGCTCTACGTTGGTCACAGTATCTATATCCACAGCTCTACGTTGGTCACAGTATCTATATCCACAGCTCTACGTTGGTCACAGTATCTATATCCACAGCTCTACGTTGGTCACAGTATCTATATCCACAGCTCTACCTTGGTCACAGTATCTATATCCACAGCTCTACCTTGGTCACAGTATCTATATCCACAGCTCTACGTTGGTCACAGTATCTATATCCACAGCTCTATCGTTGGTCACAGTATCTATATCCACAGCTCTACGTTGGTCACAGTATCTATATCCACGGCTCTATGTTGGTCACAGTATCTATATCCACAGCTCTATCTTGGTCACAGTATCTATATCCACAGCTCTCACGTTGGTCACAGTATCTATATCCACAGCTCTACGTTGGTCACAGTATCTATATCCACAGCTCTACGTTGGTCACAGTATCTATATCCACAGCTCTACGTTGGTCACAGTATCTATATCCACAGCTCTACGTTGGTCACAGTATCTATATCCACAGCTCTACGTTGGTCACAGTATCTATATCCACAGCTCTACCTTGGTCACAGTATCTATATCCACAGCTCTATGTTGGTCACAGTATCTATATCCACAGCTCTACTTGGTCACAGTATCTATATCCACAGCTCTGTTGGTCACAGTATCTATATCCACAGCTCTACGTTGGTCACAGTATCTATATCCACAGCTCTACGTTGGTCACAGTATCTATATCCACAGCTCTATCACAGTATCTATATCCACAGCTCTACGTTGGTCACAGTATCTATATCCACAGCTCTACCTTGGTCACAGTATCTATATCCACAGCTCTACCTTGGTCACAGTATCTATATCCACAGCTCTACCTTGGTCACAGTATCTATATCCACAGCTCTACGTTGGTCACAGTATCTATATCCACAGCTCTACTTTAGTCACAGTATCTATATCCACAGCTCTGTTGGTCACAGTATCTATATCCACAGCTCTACCTTGGTCACAGTATCTATATCCACAGCTCTACGTTGGTCACAGTATCTATATCCACAGCTCTACCTTGGTCACAGTATCTATATCCACAGCTCTACGTTGGTCACAGTATCTATATCCACAGCTCTACGTTGGTCACAGTATCTATATCCACGGCTCTATGTTGGTCACAGTATCTATATCCACAGCTCTACCTTGGTCACAGTATCTATATCCACAGCTCTACCTTGGTCACAGTATCTATATCCACAGCTCTATCTTGGTCACAGTATCTATATCCACAGCTCTACGTTGGTCACAGTATCTATATCCACAGCTCTATCTTGGTCACAGTATCTATATCCACAGCTCTACGTTGGTCACAGTATCTATATCCACAGCTCTACCTTGGTCACAGTATCTATATCCACAGCTCTACGTTGGTCACAGTATCTATATCCACAGCTCTACGTTGGTCACAGTATCTATATCCACAGCTCTACGTTGGTCACAGTATCTATATCCACAGCTCTATCTTGGTCACAGTAAATAGGCCACATTGTAATCAAGTTGTGTATTTTAGTACAATAATAAAATGTGAGAGGAAAAACAACATGCTTAGAATTTTAAAAAATAAAAAAAGATGCTGTTATATGTCACCATAATTGTTTAATGTGTTAGTGCGTAGCCACAGGTAATAAATACTAACTGTTCTCTCTGTAAACTACAACATCACAGCTGGAGCCGCTAATACAATGAATTCATATATCTTATTATTATTGGATGTCATATCTTTAGACGTGTTGTCGGGCCGATCTGTTTTCATCGCGTTAAATGGCTCTTCTGCTTCCCAGGCTGAACCTCGGGGCTCAGGGATCAACGTTGTGTTTGTCTCCCGTGCTGCCCAATGAGGCGCTGCCCAATGAGGCGCTGCCCAATGAGGCGCTGCCCAGACCACCGCTAATTACCATAACAGAGGAGATCAGCTGGTTGCTCTGCTCTATACCCACCATATATAGACCCTGATCTCTCTCTCTCTCTCTCTGATCTCTCTCTCTCTGTCTCTCTCTCTGTCTCTCTGTCTCTCTCTCTCCTCTCCCACACCCACACAGCTCATCTCTCTCTCGCTTCAGTCCAATACTGTGGAGACCAGGCCACATGTCATTCACCGCTATTTTCCAATTTACTCTTAGTGTTAGAGCAGTAATCCAACCCCTTTACTCTGTTTTCTCCTCTCTCTCTCATCTACCTTACTGACACTCCTCTCCCCCTCTCTGTCTCTCGTCTCTCTCTCTACTCTTACTGACCCTGTTAGAGCTCTCTCTCCCTCTCTGTCTCTCTCTCTCATCTACCTCTCTGACACTCCTCTCTGTCCTCTCTCTCTCTCTCTCTCTCTCTCTCTCTCTCTGTCTCTGTCTCTGTCTCTGTCTCTGTCTCTGTCTCTCTCTCTCTGTCTCTCTCTCTCTCTGTCTCTGTCTCTGTCTCTGTCTCTCTCTGTCTCTCTCTGTCTCTCTCTGTCTCTCTCTCTCTCTCTGTCTCTCTCTGTCTCTCTCTCTCTCTCTCTCTCTCTCTCTCTCTCTCTCTCTCTCTCTCTCTCTCTCTGTCTCTGTCCTCTCTCTCTCTCTCTCTCTCTCTCTCTGTCTCTCTCTCTGTCTCTCTCTCTCTCTCTCTGTCTCTGTCTCTCTCTCTCTCTCTCTCTCTCTCTCTCTCTCTCTGTCTCTCTCTGTCTCTCTCTCTCTCTCTCTCTCTCTCTCTCTCTATCCATTTCCATCTCTCTCTCTCCCTCTCCAATTAACTTGCCGGCCCTGATCCCAAATCAGATCATTGCTGCCAAAATCCATGGCTATTGCCTAGCAACGAAGAGTTCCTGCTGTCGCTGTTACGTAAATTGAATTGAAAGACGTGAAAGGATTGGACTGAAATACTTAAAAAAAATAATCAAAGTACTGAAAGTAATTGATTTGAAATGCGAAGTGGAAAGTTGTCACCTTATTACCGATACTGACTGAAACATAATCATTTCAAACCGAGCTTACATTTGTATCTGATTACAAATATCTCAGCATGGAAATACTCTTGTCCCCTCTGAAAACCGGGGGGGGGGGGGGGGCAAATTAAATCACCTTGGGGGGCAAATTAAATCACCTTGGGGGCCAAATTAAATCACCTTGGGGGCCAAATTAAATCACCTTGGGGGCAAATTAAATCACCTTGGGGGGGCAAATTAAATCACCTTGGGGGGCAAATTAAATCACCTTGGGGGCCAAATTAAATCACCTTGGGGGGCAAATTAAATCACCTTGGGGGCCAAATTAAATCACCTTGGGGGGCCAAAAAATCACCTTGGGGGGGCAAATCACCTTGGGGGGCAAATTAAATCACCTTGGGGGCCAAATTAAATCACCTTGGGGGGCAAATTAAATCACCTTGGGGGGGGCAAATTAAATCACCTGGGGGGGCTTAAATCACCTTGGGGGTTGGGGTATTTAAATCACCTTGGGGGAATTAAATCACCTTGGGGGGGCAAATTGAATCTGGGGGGGCAAATTAAATCTGGGGGGCAAATTAAATCTGGGGGGCAAATTAAATCACCATGGGGGGGGGGGCTAAATTAAATGACTCTGGGGGGGGGTTAAATCCCATGGGGTGTGATTCTGGGACATATCCAGTGTGTTTGACTCTGGGGGGTGCACCTCTATTATGGCTGACTCTGGGGTCTTGGGGTATTGACTCTGGGGGGTATAGGGGATTGACTCTGGGGGTCTAGGGGTATTGACTCTGGGGGTCTAGGGGTATTGACTCTGGGGGTCTAGGGGTATTGACTCTGGGGGTTTAGGGGTATTGACTCTGGGGGGTTTAGGGGTATTGATTCTGGGGGGGTCTAGGGGTATTGACTCTGGGGGTCTAGGGGTATTGACTCTGGGGGGTTTAGGGGTATTGACTCTGGGGGAGGTTTAGGGGGATTGACTCTGGGGGTTTAGGGGTATTGACTCTGGGGGGGTTTAGGGGTGTTGACTCTGGGGGGTTAGGGGATTGACTCTGGAGGGTTTAGGGGTATTGACTCTGGGGGAGGTTTAGGGGTATTGACTCTGGGGGTTTAGGGGTATTGACTGTATTCTTCTCCTCTCATCATATACCCTCTCCTCTACACTCTCACCCTCTCCTCTACCCTCTGGGGGGGATAGGGTCCTCTCTCTCTGGGGGTCTCTCCTCTCCTTTCCTCTGGGGGTCTCCTTTCTCCCCCTGACTCTCTCCTCTCCCCTAGGGGTATCTGGCTCTCCCCCTTTCCTCTCCCCCTCTCCTTGACTCTCCCCCCTGGTCTCCTCCCTCTCTCCTTCCCTCCCCTCTCCTCTCCCCCTCTCCTCTCCCCCCTCTCCTCTCCCTCTCCTCTCCCCCCTCTCCTCTCCCCCTCTCCTCTCCCCCCTCTCTCTGGGGGATAGGGGTATTCCTCTCTCTCCTCTCCCTCTTCTTCTCTCTCCCTCTCCTCTACCCTCTCTCTTCTCTTCTCTCATCCCCCTCTCCTCTACCCTCTGGGGGGGTCCTCCCCCTCTCCTCTGACCCTCTGGGGTTCTCTCTCTTCTCCTGACTCTCCCCCTCTCCTCTACCCTCTCTCTTCTCCTCTCTCCTTCTCCTCTACCCTCTCTTGACTCTGGGGTCCCCCTCTCCTCTACCCTTCTCTCTCCTCTCTCCTCTACCTTCTCTTTCTCTGGGGTCCTCTACCCTCTATTGACCCTCTCCTCTACCCTCTATCTGACTCTCCTCTTCTCCTCTATCCTCTCTCTTCTCTCTCTCCTCTACCCTCTCCCTCTGACTCCCTGGGGGTTTACCCTCTCCTCTACCCTCTGGGGGTTTACCCTCTTGACTCTTTCCTCTCCAGATGAGCAGTGTGAAGCGACTGCGGCCCCGTCTCAACTCCATCCTGTTTAAGCTGCAGTTTGATGAACAGGTCAACAACCTCCGTCCAGACATCATGGCTGTTAACGCAGCCTGTGAAGAGGTCAGTGGTCCATCCTCTCTTCTTCTCCCTACCCTCTCTCTCCCCCTCTCCTCTCTCCTGTCTCCCTCCTCTCTCTCTCCTCTCCCTCTGTCTCCCCTCTCTCTCTGTCCTCTCTCTCTCTGTCTCTCTCTCTGTCTCCCCTCTCTGTCTCCCTCTCTGTCTGTCCCCTCTCTCTCTGTCTGCCCTCTCTCTCTCTCTGTCTGCCCCTCTCCTCTGTCTCTCTCTGTCTCTCTCTCTGTCTCCCTCTGCCCCCTACCCCCCTCTCTCTGTCTCCCTCTGCCCCTCCCCCCTCTCTCTCTGTCTCCCCCTCTCTCTCTCCCTGTCTCTCTCACTGTCTCTCTCCCCTCTGTCTCTCTCTGTCTCTCCTGTCTGTCTGTCTGTCTGTCTGTCTGTCTGTCTGTCTCTCTCTCTGTCTCTCTCTCTCTCTCTCTGTCTCTCTCTGTCTCTCTCTCTCTCTCCTCTCTCTGTCTCTCCCCTCTCCTGTCTCTCCTCTCTCTCTGTATCTCTCCCTGTCTCTCTCTGTATCTCTCTCTCTCCTCTCTCTCTCTGTCTTCTTCTAAGTTGAGCTGTTTGATTTCCTTGTATGTCCACCTGTTCAAAAACATCTGACTGTTGTTGTTGTTGTTGTTGTTGTTGTTCTTGTTGTTGTTGTAGGTGAGGAAGAGCAAGGGGTTCAGCCCTGCTGGAGCTGGTTCTTCTGCTGGGCAACTACATGAACGCAGGCTCTCAACGCACAGAGCTACGGCTTTGACCTCGGTTCCCTCTGCAAGGTGGGGGACTCCCTCTCACACACACCACACACACACCACACACACACACACACACACACACACACACACACACACACCCACTCACACACTACTCTCTCGCCACAGAGCTCTCCTCTGACCTGGGTTCCCACTGCAAGGTGGGGGGACTACCTGCACACACACACACACACACACACACACACTACTCTCTCCTTCCTAATGGTGTGGAACCTGACTGGGTGTAACCTGACTGGGTGTAACCTGACTGGGTGTAACCCTTTGTCTCTCAACCTGACTGGGTCCAGTGTGTAACCTGACTGGGTGTAACCTGACTGGGTGTAACCTGACTGGGTCCTGTGTAACCTGACTGGGTGTAACAGGGTAACCTGACTGGGTGTAACCTGACTCCTGTAACCCTGACTGGGTGTAACCTGACTGGGTGTAACCTGACTGTGTAACCTGACTGGGTGTAACAGTGTGTAACCTGACTGGGTGTAACCTGACTGGGTGTAACAAACCTGACTGGGTGTAACATGTGTAACCTGACTGGGTGTAACCTGACTGGGTGTAACAGTGTTGACTGAACAGTGTGTAACCTGACTGGGTGTAACCTGACTGGGTGTAACCTGAGGGTGTAACAGTGTGTAACCTGACTGGCCTGACTGGGTGTAACAGGGTGTAACCTGTGGGTGTTACATGACTGGGTCAGTGTGTAACCTGACTGGGTGTGTGTAACCTGACTGGGTGTAACAGTGTCTAACCTGACTGGGTGTAACAGTGTGTAACCTGACTGTGTAACAGTGTCTAACCTGACTGGGTGTAACCTGACTGGGTGTAACCTGACTATGTCTCCTGACTGTCTAACCTGTCAGTGTCTAACCTCCCTCTCTCTCTGACTGGGTGTAACCTGACTGGGTGTAACAGTCCCTGACTGGGTGTAACTGTAACAGTTTCTGGGTGTAACCTCCCTCTGTAACCTGACTTCCCCTCTCCCTCTGTAACCTGACTGGGTGTAACAGTCTCCCTGTAACCTGACTGGGTGTAACTGTGTAACCTGACTGGGTGTAACCTGACTGGGTGTAACCTCTCTTTGTCTCCTCTGGGTGTAACCTGACTGGGTGTAACAGTGTGTAACCTGACTTGTAACAGTCCTGACTGAACCTGACTCTGTAACAGTGTGTAACCTGACCCTCCCTGACTCTGTAACCTGACTGGGTGTAGCCTGACCAGTGTCCTGACTGTCTAACCTGACTGGGTGTCTCTCTGACTGGGTCTTTCCTGACTGGGTGTAACAGTCTCCTGACTGGGTGTAACTGACTGGGTGTAACATTGTGTAACCTGACTGGGTCTAACCTGACTGGGTGTAACAGGGTGTAACCTGACTGGGTGTATCCTGACTGGGTGTAACAGTGTATAACCTGACTCTCTAACCTGACTGGGTGTAACCTGACTGGGTGTAACTGTCCCTGACTGGGTGTAACAGTGTCTCCCTGACTGCCCCCTGACCTCCATGACTGGGTGTAACATGTGTAACCTGACTGGGTGTAACCTGACTGGGTGTAACTCCTGACCCTGTCTGGGTCTCACTGTATAACCTCTCTGTAACCTGACTGTCCTGACTGTGTAACAGGGTGTAACCTGTCTGTAACTGACTGGGTGTAACAGTGTGTAACCTGACTGGGTGTAACATGACTGGGTGTAACCTGACTGTCAGTGTAACCGGACTGGGTGTAACCTGACTGGGTGTAACAGTGTGTAACCTGACTGGGTGTAACAGTGTGTAACCTGACTGGGTCTCAGTGTGTAACCTGACTGAGTGTCTGACTCTGTAACAGTCTCTAACCTGACAGTGTGTAACCTGACTGGGTGTAACCTGACTGGGTCTAACAGTCTGTAGCCTGACTGGGTGTCCTGACTGGGTGTAACAGTGTGTCCTGACTGGGTGTCTCCTGACTGGGTCAGTGTCTAACCTGACTGGGTGTAACCTGACTGTCTCATTGTGTAACTCTCCTGACTGTCTAACTGACTGGGTGTATCTCTGACTGGGTGTAACCTGACTGGGTGTAACTGTAACCTCTGGGTGTAACCTGACTGGGTGTAACAGTGTGTAACCTGACTGGGTGTTGTGTAACCTGACTGGGTGTAACAGTGTTAACCTGACTGGGTGTAACCTGACAGGGTGTAACAGTGTGTAACCTGACTGGGTGTAACAGTGTATAACTGACTGGAGTGTAACTGTGGGTGTTGTATAATCTGACTGTTGTAACCTGACTGGGTGTAACAGTTAAGTTGACTGGGTGTTGACTTGTAACAGGTGAGGAACCTGACTGGGTTAACAATGTGTAACCTGACTGGGTGTAACTTGTGTAACCTGACTGGTTCTAACCTGACTGGGTGTAACAGTGTAACCTGGTAACTGACTGGGTGTAACCTGCAGTAACAGTGTGTAACCTGCTGGGTGTAACCTGACTGGAACCTGACAGAGCTAACAGGCTGGGTGAACCTGACTGGTTAACAGTGTCCTGACTGGGTGTAACCTGACTGGGTGTAACAGTGTGTAACCTGGGTGTAACCTGACTGGGTGTACACAGTGTATAACCTGACTGGGTGTAACCTGACTGGGTGTAACAGTGTGTAACCTGACTGGGTGTAACCTGACTGGGTGTAACCTGACAACAGTGTGTAACCTGACTGGGTGTAACCTGACTGGGTGTACACAACCTGACTGGGTGTAACAGTGTGTAACCTGACTGGGTGTAACAGTGTGTAACCTGACTGAGTGTAACCTGACTGGGTGTAACCTGACTGGGTGTAACAGTGTGTAACACAGTGTGTAACCTGACTGGGTGTAACCTGACTGGGTGTAACCTGACTGGGTGTAGCCTCTGCAACAGTGTGTAGCCTGACTGGGTGTTGACTGGGTTCCCTGACTGCAAGGTGTAACCTGGGGTTTCCTGACTGGGTGTAACAGTGTGTAACCTGACAACACACAACCACACAACACACACACACACACCTGACTGGGTGTAACACAACAGGGTGTAACACACCTGACACAGTGTACACCTGACAGTGTAACCTGACAACCTGACTGGGTGTAACTGGGGTAACCTGACTGGGTGTAACAGTGTGTAACCTGACTGGGTGTAACAGTGTGTAGCCTGACTGGGTGTAACCTGACTGGGTGTAACCTGACTGGGTGTAACAGTGTAACCTGTAACCTGACTGGGTGTAACCTGACTGGGTGTAACAGTGTGTAACCTGACAGGGTGTAACCTGACTGGGTGTAACAGTGTGTAACCTGACTGGGTGTAACCTGACTGGGTGTAACAGTGTAACCTGACTGGGTGTAACCTGACTGGGTGTAACAGTGTGTAACCTGACTGGGTGTAACCTGACTGGGTGTAACAGTGTATAACCTGACTGGGTGTAACCTGACTGGGTGTAACAGTGTGTAACCTGACTGAGTGTAACCTGACTGGGTGTAACAGTGTGTAACCTGACTGGGTGTAACCTGACTGGGTAACAGTGTGTAACCTGACTGGGTGTAACCTGACTGGGTGTAACAGTGTGTAACCTGACTGGGTGTAACCTGACTGGGTGTAACAGTGTGTAACCTGACTGGGTGTAACTGTGTGTAACCTGACAGTGTAACCTGACTGGGTGTAACAGTGTAACCTGACTGGGTGTGTAACCTGACTGGGTGTAACCTGACTGGGTGTAACAGTGTGTAACCTGACTGGGTGTACAGTAACCTGACTGGGTGTAACCTGACTGGGTGTAACAGTGTAACCTGACTTTGTGTAACCTGACTGGGTGTAACCTGACTGGGTGTAACAGTGTGTAACCTGACAGGGTGTAACCTGACTGGGTGTAACCTGACTGGGTGTAACAGTGTATAACCTGACTGGGTGTATCCTGACTGGGTGTATCCTGACTGGGTGTATCCTGACTGGGTGTAACAGTGTATAACCTGACTGGGTGTAACCTGACTGGGTGTAACAGTGTAACCTGACTGAGTGTAACCTGACTGGGTGTAACAGTGTGTAACCTGACTGGGTGTAACCTGACTGGGTGTAACAGTGTGTAACCTGACTGGGTGTAACCTGACTGGGTGTAACAGTTTGTAACCTGACTGGGTGTAACCTGACTGGGTGTAACAGTGTGTAACCTGACTGGGTATAACAGTGTGTAACCTGACTGAGTGTAACCTGACTGGGTGTAACCTGGGTGTAACAGTGTGTAACCTGACTGGGTGTAACAGTGTGTAGCCTGACTGGGTGTAACCTGACTGGGTGTAACCTGACTGGGTGTAACAGTGTGTAACCTGACTGGGTGTAACCTGACAGGGTGTATCCTGACTGGGTGTAACAGTGTGTAACCTGACTGGGTATAACAGTGTGTAACCTGACTGAGGTGTAACCTGACTGGGTGTAACCTGACTGGGTGTAAGTGTGTAACCTGACTGGGTGTAACAGTGTGTAACCTGACTGGGTGTAACCTGACTGGGTGTAACCTGACTGGGTGTAACCTGACTGGGTGTAACAGTGTAACCTGACTGTATCCTGGTGTAACCTGACTGGGTGTAACAGTGTGTAACCTGACTGGGTGTAACCTGACTGGGTGTAACCTGACTGGGTGTAACCTGACTGGGTGTAACAGTGTATAACCTGACTGGGTGTAACCTGACTGGGTGTAACAGTGTGTAACCTGACTGAGTGTAACCTGACTGGGTGTAACAGTGTGTAACCTGACTGGGTGTAACCTGACTGGGTGTAACAGTGTGTAACCTGACTGGGTGTAACCTGACTGGGTGTAACAAACCTGACCAGGGTGTAACCTCTGTTAACAGTGATTCCTGGCTGGGTGTAACAGTAATCTGGGACTGAGTGTAACCTGACTGGGTGTAACAGTGTATAATCCACTGGGTCCTGAGCGGTAACAGTGTGAACCTGAGGGTGTAACATGACTGGGTCCATTGTTAACTCCTGGGTGTAACCTGCAGCAACAGGGTGAACCTGACTGCCTGACTGGGTGTAACAGTGTAGGACCTGACTGAAACACAACCTGACAGGGTGTAACAGATCACCTATGGGTTTTCCACAATGTGTAACCTGTATTAACCTGGGTGTAACATTGTTAACCTGACTGCTAACCTATTCAAATTCCTGAGTATGCATTCTAACAGCTATCCTCTGAGTGCAAACTAGCCAGCTATAACCTCTGTAACTGCCAGCTATCCTCTGTAACTACTGGGTGTAACAGTGTGTAACCTGACTGGGTAACCTACTGGGTGTAACTACCTCTGTAACATTGTGTAACTAGCCAGCTAACCTCTGTAGCAAACTAGCCAGCTAGTCCTCTGTAGCTAACTAGCCAGCTGTAACCTCTGGGTGTAACCTAGCCAGCTAACCTCTGTAGCTGGGTGTAACTAGCCAGCTATCCTCTGTAGCTAACTAGCCAGTGTAACCTCTGTAACAATGTAACCAGCTATCCTCTGAGTGTAGCTAACAGTGTGTAGCCAGTGTATCCTCTGGGTGTAACCTGCTAACTAGCCAGCTATCCTGACTGGGTGTAAGCTGGGTGTAACAGTGCCAGCTATCCTCTGAAGTGTAACCTAGCCAGCATTGTGTAACCTCTGGGTGTAACAAACATAGCCAGCTAACCTCTGTAGCAACAGGGTGTAACCAGCTAACCTCTGTAACAGTGTAACCTAGCCAGCTAACCTCTGTAGCAGTGTAACCTGAGCCAGCTATCCTCTGTAGCAAATCTAGCCAGCTAACCTCTGGGTGTAACAGTGTAAATCTAGCCAGCTATCCTCTGTAACAATGTAGCCAGCTATCCTCTGGGTGTAACAAACCTAGGGTGTAACCTGATCTGGGTGTACAATGTGTAACCTGACTAGCCAGCTATCCTCTGGGCTAACATTGTGTAACCTACTCTGTGTAACAGTGTAACCTCTGTAACAGTAACTAGCCAGCTAACCTCTGGGTGTAACAGTGTGTAACCTGACTGGGTGTAACAGTGTGTAACCTATCCTGACTGTAGCAAACCTGGAGGGTGTAACCAGCTATCCTCTGGGTGTAACTAACCTAGCCAGACTATCCTCTGGGTGTAACCTAGGGTGTAACAGCTATAACCTCTGTAGCTAACCTGAGGGTGTAACCTGACTGGGTGTAACCTCTGGGTGTAGCAAACTAGCCAGCTAACCTCTGTAGCAGTGTGTAACCTAGGGTGTTTCCACTGGGTGTAACAGTGTAACCTCTGGGTGTAAGCTAACATGACTGCTGTCCTCTGTAACATGACTAACATTGCCAGCTAACCTCTGTGTAACAGGGTAACCAGCTATCCTCTGTAAGCAGTGTATAACTAGCCAGCTAACCTCTGGGTGTAACCTGACTGCTAACCTCTGTAACTAACTGGCCAGTGTAACCTCTGGGTAGCTAGTGTGTAGCCAGCTGGGTGTAACCTCTGGGTGTAAGCTGGGTTAACAGTGTGTAACCCTGCTTTGTGTAACCTGACTGGGTGTAACTGTGTAACCTGCTGTATCCTGACTGGGTGCCAGCTAACCTCTGTAGCAGTGTAACCTGAGCCCTGACTGGGTGTAACAGTGTATAACCTGACTGGGTGTAACCTAACTGGGTAACAGTAACCTCTGTAGCTAACAGTGTGTAACCACTGGGTTCCTCTGTAACAGTGTGTAACCTGACTGGGTGTAACCTGACTGGGTGTAACTAACCTGACAGTGTATAACCTGACTGGCCAGTGTAACCTGACTGGGTATAACAGTGTAACCTGACTGAGTGTAACCTCTGTAGTGTGTAACCTGACTGGGTGTAACAGTGTAGCCTGACTGGGTGTAACCTGACTGGGTGTAACCTGACTGGGTAACAGTGTGTAACCTGACTTTGTGTAACCTGACTGGGTAACCTGACTGGGTGTAACAGTAGCCATCTATCCTCTGGGTGTAACCTGACTGGGTGTAAACTAGCCTGCTGGGTGTAACCTGACTGGGTAACAGTGTGTAACCTGACTGGGTGTAACCTGACTGGGTGTAACAGTGTATAACCTGACTGGGTGTAACCTGAGTGTAACCTGACTGAGCTAACTAGCCAGCTAACCTGACTGGGTGTAACCTGACTGGGTGTAACAGTGTGTAACCTGACTGGGTGTAACCTGACTGGGTGTAACAGTTTGTAACCTGACTGGGTGTAACCTGACTGGGTAACAGTGTGTAACCTGACTGGGTAGCCAGCTATGTAACCTGACTGGGTGTAACTGACTGGGTGTAACAGTGTAACCTGACTGGGTAGCAACAGTAGCCTATGGGTGTAACCTCTGGGTGTAACCTGACTGGGTGTAACAGTGTGTAACCTGACTGGGTGTAACAGTGTGTAACCTGCCAGGGTATCCTGACTGGGTGTAAGCTAACCTGGGAGGGTATAACAGTGTAACCTCTGAGTGTAACCTGCTGGGTGTAACCTGAGCCAGTGTAACCTGACTGGGTGTAAAGTAGCCAGCTATGTAACTCTGGAGCTAACTAGGGTAACAGTAACCTCTGTAACAAACTAACCAGGGTATCCTCTGGGTACTGGGTGTAACAGTGTGTAACCTGAGGGTGTAACCAGACTATCCTGACTGTGTAACCTGACTGGGTGTAAGCTATAACCTGACTGGGTGTAACCTGACTAACAGTGTGTAACCAGCTGATGTAACCTGACTGGGTAGCTAACTGTGCCAGCTAAACCTCTGTAACAAACCTGACTGGGTGTAACCTGACTGGGTGTAACAGTGTGTAACCTGACTGGGTGTAACCTGACTGGGTGTAACAGTGTGTAACCTGACTGGGTATAACAGTGTAACCTGACTGAGTGTAACCTGACTGGGTGTAACAGTGTACCCTGACTGGGTAACAGTGTAACCTGAGACAGTGTATAACCTGACTGTGTAACCTGACTGGGTGTAACAGTGTATAACCTGACTGGGTGTAACCTGACTGGGTGTAACAGTGTATAACCTGACTGGGTGTAACCTGACTGGGTGTAACAGTGTGTAACCTACTGGGTGTAACTGTGTAACCTGACTGGGTAACTGTGCCAGCTGAGTGTAACCTGACTCATGCTCAGTGTGTAACCTGACTGGGTGTCACATGTGACCTTTTCCTGACTTTCCTGACTGGGTGTAACCAGAAGTCACATGTAACCTGACCCTGACTGAAGCATCCGTCAGTGTTTGATCTGGTAGTGTAAACATGTGTCCTCAGAGTGTATCCTGACTGTGTATCCTGACTGCGTGGATACCAGACAAACTCTTTTGTGATTCCAGCTGAAGGACACAAACAGCTGACCAGAAGTCAACCAGACTTCACTGTGTTCCAGACACCAGAGACACTGTGTCCAGAGCCAGCCCTCTGAGGTAGAGACACTGTGTCACCACAGCCAGCAGAGATCACTATATTTCTGTGTCCTAACATTCCAGCTCAGACCCAGATTACAGTGAACAAACTAGAGACACTGTGTTAACTAGCCAGCTATCCTCTGATGTAAAGTATTCTGTAGCTAGAGCAAACTACCCAGAGAAACTGTGTTCCAGACCCAGAGACACTGTGCTTCCAGACCCAGAGAACTAGCTGCTATCCCAGAGAGCACTGTGTTCTAGAACCAGAGACACTGTGCTCCCAGAGACACCTCTGTAGCTAACTAGACCCAGAGCACACTGTGTTCTAGACCCAGAGAGCACTGTGTTCCTCTGTAGCCCAGAGACACTGTGTTCTAGCACCCAGAGACCTCTGTGCTCTAGACCCAGATCCTCTGTGTTCCAGACCCAGAGACACTGTGCTATCCTCTGAGCCCAGCCAGACCTCTGTGTTCTAGACCCAGAGACACTGTGTTCTAGACCCAGAACACTGTGTTCTAGACCCAGAGACTGTGCCAGCTATACTGAAGTTCTAACCTCTGTAGCAAACTCCAGACCTCTGAGCTACACTGTGTTCCCCTAACCAGCCAGACCTAGAGACACTGTGTTCCCTGTAGCTTCCAGACCCTGTAGCAAACTAGCCAGCTATCCTAGACCTAGAGCTACACTGTGTTCTAGCCAGCTATCCTCTGAGCACTGTGTTCCTCTGACAAACCAGAGACACTGTGTCCCCTACCTCTGACCTAGAGACACTGTGTTCTAGACTATACCTGAGCTAACTGTGTTCTAGACCCAGAGACACTGTGTTCTAGGCCCTAAACTATGTAGCTAACTAGACCCAGAAACACTGTGTTCTCAATGACCAAATTTTCTGAAAGCAGAAGTCACTGTAAGTGACCCAGAAGATCTCACTTTTCATGTGTCCTCTATGTATTCCCAGATATACACTGTGTTCTAGACCCAGAGACACTGTGTTCACGCACGACCTAGAGACACTGTGTTCCAGACCCAGAGACACTGTGTTCCAGAGACACTGTGTTCCAGACCCAGAGACACTGTGTTCCAGACCCAGAGACACTGTGTTCCAGACCCAGAGACACTGTGTTCCAGACCCAGACACTGTGTTCCAGACACTGTGTTCCAGACCCAGAGACACTGTGTTCCAGACCCAGAGACACTGTGTTCTAGACCCAGAGACACTGTGTTCCCCAGACCCAGAGACACTGTGTTCCAGACCCAGAGACACTGTGTTCCAGACCCAGAGACACTGTGTTCCAGACCCAGAGACACTGTGTTCCAGACCCAGAGACACTGTGTTCCCCAGACCCAGAGACACTGTGTTCCAGACCCAGAGACACTGTGTTCCAGACCCAGAGACACTGTGTTCCAGACCCAGAGACACTGTGTTCCAGACCCAGAGACACTGTGTTCCAGACCCAGAGACACTGTGTTCCAGACCCAGAGACACTGTGTTCCAGACCCAGAGACACTGTGTTCCAGACCCAGAGACACTGTGTTCCAGACCCAGAGACACTGTGTTCCAGACCCAGAGACACTGTTCTAGACCCAGAGACACTGTGTTCCAGACCCAGAGACACTGTGTTCCAGACCCAGAGACACTGTGTCCCCGACCCAGAGACACTGTGTTCCAGACCCAGAGACACTGTGTCCCCCACCAGACCCAGAGACACTGTGTCCCCCACCAGACCCAGAGACACTGTGTTCTAGACCCAGAGACACTGTGTTCTAGACCCAGAGACACTGTGTTCCAGACCCAGAGACACTGTGTTCCAGACCCAGAGACACTGTGTTCCAGACCCAGAGACGCTGTGTTCCAGACCCAGAGACACTGTGTTCCAGAGACGCTGTGTTCCAGAGACGCTGTGTTCCAGAGACGCTGTGTTCCAGAGACACTGTGTTCCAGAGACGCTGTGTTCCAGAGACACTGTGTTCCAGAGACACTGTGTTCCAGAGACTGTGTTCCAGAGAGACACTGTTTCCCAGAGACACTGTGTTCCAGAGAGACACTGTGTTCCAGACCCAGAGACACTGTGTTCCAGAGACACTGTGTTCCAGACCCAGAGACACTGTGTCCCCCCACCAGACCCAGAGACACTGTGTTCCCCAGACCCAGAGACACTGTGTTCTAGACCCAGAGACACTGTGTTCCAGAGACACTGTGTTCCAGACCCAGAGACACTGTGTTCCAGACCCAGAGACACTGTGTTCCAGACCCAGACACTGTGTTCCAGAGACACTGTGTTCCAGAGACACTGTGTTCCAGAGACACTGTGTTCCAGAGACACTGTGTTCCAGAGACGCTGTGTTCCAGAGACACTGTGTTCCAGAGACACTGTGTTCCAGAGACACTGTGTTCCAGAGACACTGTGTTCCAGAGACACTGTGTTCCAGAGACACTGTGTTCCAGACACTGTGTTCAGAGACACTGTGTTCCAGAGACACTGTGTTCTACACCCAGAGACACTGTGTTCCAGAGACACTGTGTTCTAGACCTGTGAGACACTGTGTTCCAGACCCAGAGACACTGTGTTCCAGAGACACTGTGTTCCAGAGACACTGTGTTCCAGAGACACTGTGTTCCAGAGACACTGTGTTCCAGACCCAGAGACACTGTGTTCCAGAGACACTGTGTTCCAGACCCAGAGACACTGTGTTCCAGAGACACTGTGTTCTCTCTCTCCCAGACTATTCTCTGGTTCTTTCCCAGAATCCCCTGTTGTATTGTAATATTCCTGCCGTATCTCCAGGTCTTCCCAGGCAATATGACTGCTGTGCTTTTGGCTCCGTCTGATTGGACGATAAGAGGCAGGGTGGAGCCCAGTAGTACTCTCAACATCCATCACTGACTATCTCTGTAAACACACACGGAGACTTGCATAAAACACACTAACACACACAGACACACACACACACACACACACACACACACACACACACACACCACACACACACACAAGGGGCATTGGGAAACACACAACATACACATAATACACAGAGACATACCACCTCTCTCAGTTCAATTCAAGGGCTTTATTGGGAAACATAAAGTTAACAGATAGATTAAAACTAAAACTTAGATTAGGAGTCATTAAAACAGAGTGCAATTAAACCATAAAAATGAACTATAAACTTTACACTCACGGAAGTTCCAAAATAATAAAGACATTTCAAATGTCATTATGTGCAAATTGTTCAAAATACAAAAGGGACAATAAAGATACATTTGAAGTCATTAAAACTAGTTTACATACACTTAGGCTGGAGTCATTAAAACTAGTTTACATACACTTAGGTTGGAGTCATTAAAACTAGTTTACATCCACTTAGGTTGGAGTCATTAAAACTAGTTTACATCCACTTAGGTTGGAGTCATTAAAACTAGTTTACATACACTTAGGTTGGAGTCATTAAAACTAGTTTACATCCACTTAGGTTGGAGTCATTAAAACTAGTTTACATACACTTAGGTTGGAGTCATTAAAACTAGTTTACATACACTTAGGTTGGAGTCATTAAAACTAGTTTACATACACTTAGGTTGGAGTCATTAAAACTAGTTTACATACACTTAGGTTGGAGTCATTAAAACTAGTTTACATCCACTTAGGTTGGAGTCATTAAAACTAGTTTACATACACTTAGGTTGGAGTCATTAAAACTAGTTTACATACACTTAGGTTGGAGTCATTAAAACTAGTTTACATACACTTAGGTTGGAGTCATTAAAACTAGTTTACATCCACTTAGGTTGAGTCATTAAAACTAGTTTACATCACTTAGGTTGGAGTCATTAAAACTAGTTTACATCCACTTAGGTGGAGTCATTAAAACTAGTTTACATACACTTAGGTTGGAGTCATTAAAACTAGTTTACATACACTTAGGTTGGAGTCATTAAAACTAGTTTACATCCACTTAGGTTGGAGTCATTAAAACTAGTTTACATCCACTTAGGTTGGAGTCATTAAAACTAGTTTACATCCACTTAGGTTGGAGTCATTAAAACTAGTTTACATCCACTTAGGTTGGAGTCATTAAAACTAGTTTACATACACTGAGGTTGGAGTCATTAAAACTAGTTTACATACACTTAGGTTGGAGTCATTAAAACTAGTTTACATCCACTTAGGTTGGAGTCATTAAAACTAGTTTACATACACTTAGGTTGGAGTCATTAAAACTAGTTTACATACACTTAGGTTGGAGTCATTAAAACTAGTTTACATACACTTAGGTTGGAGTCATTAAAACTAGTTTATATATAAAAAAGCCAGACTACAGTTTGCAACTGAAAATGGTGACAAAAAGATTGTTCTTTTTTGGAGAAATGTCCTCTGCTCTGATGAAACAAAAATAGAACTGTTTGGCCATAATGACCATCGTTATGTTTGGAGGAAAAAGGGGGAGGCTTGCGAAGGACATGTTTCTCCACCAACACCACTTTTCCATCCATTTCTACATAATTTTCCCTCGTACCAAATTGAGTGCAATGCTTTTTTGAAATCAACAAAGCATGAGAAGACTTTGCCTTGGTTTTGGTTTGTTTGTTGATTAGGGTGTGTAGGGTGAATACGTGGTCTGACGTACGGTGATTTGGTAAAAAGCCAATTTGCTCAGTACATTGTTTTCACTGAGGAAATGTACGAGTCTGCTGGTATATGCATAGGGTTTTCCCAAGGTTGCTGTTGACTTATAACCCCGGTAGTTAATGAGCTCAAATTTGTCTCCATTTTGTGGATTCATGTGGTCAGTCCTTGGTTCCAAATATTGGAGAATTTGCCAGAACTGAGGATGATGTTAAAGAGTTTAAGACCAAAGGGCTTCTACCCCCCCCCGAGTCCTAAGTCTCCTGAACAGCTAATCAAAGGGCTTCTACCCCCCCGAGCCCCGGGCCCTAAGTCTCCTGAACAGCTAATCACAGGGCTTCTACCCCCCGAGCCATAAGACTCCTGAACAGCTGATCGAAGGCTTCGAATAGCCTCCACATTGACTCTGTACCGTAACACCCTGTATAGCCTCCACATTGACTCTGTACCGTAACACCCTGTATATAGCCTCCACATTGACTCTGTACCGTAACACCCTGTATATAGCCTCACATTGACTCTGTACCGTAACACCCTGTATATAGCCTCCACATTGACTCTGCACCGTAACACCGTATAGCCTCCACATTGACTCTGTACTGGTACCCCTGTATATAGCCTCCACATTGACTCTGTACCGTAACACCCTGTATATAGCCTCCACATTGACTCTGTACCGTAATACCCTGTATAGCCTCCACATTGACTCTGTACTGGTACCCCTGTATATAGCCTCCACATTGACTCTGTACCGTAACACCCTGTATATAGCCTCCGTTGACTAATGTGCACCGTAACACCTGTATATAGCCTCCACATTGACTCTGTACCGTAACACCCTGTATATAGCCTCCACATTGACTCTGTACCGTAACACCCTGTATATAGCCTCCACATTGACTCTGTACCGTAACACCCTGTATATAGCCTCCACATTGACTCTGTACCGTAACACCCTGTATATATAGCCTCCACATTGACTCTGTACTGGTACCCCTGTATATAGCCTCCACATTGACTCTGTACCGTAACACCCTGTATATAGCCTCCACATTGACTCTGTACCGTAATACCCTGTATATAGCCTCCACATTGACTCTGTACCATCACCACCTTCCGGAGACACCTGGAACCCCACCTCTTTAAGAATGTACCTAGACAAAGTAATCCTCTCACCCCACCCCCCTAAGTTTTAGATGCACTATTGTTAAGTGACTGTCCCACTGGATGTCATAAGGTGAATGCACCAATTGTAAGTCGCTTCTGATAAGAGCTACTGTTAAATGACTTAAATGTAATGTAAACAAATGTATATAGCCTCCACATTGACTCTGTACCGTAATACCATGTATAGCCTCCACATTGACTTGCATCGTAACACCCCGTATATAGCCTCCACATTGACTCTGTACCGTAATACCCTGTATATAGCCTCCACATTGACTCTGTACCGTAATACCTTGTATATAGCCTCCACATTGACTCTGTACCGTAACACCCTGTATATAGCTCACATTGACTCTGTACCCGTAACACCCTGTATATAGCCTCCACATTGACTCTGTACCGTAACACCCTGTATATAGCCTCCACATTGATCCCACTGTAACACCCTGTATATAGCCTCCACATTGACTCTGTACCGGGCACTTCTGTATATAGCCTCCACATTGACTCTGTACCAGTACCCCTGTATATAGCCTCCACATTAACTCTGTACTGTAATACCCTGTATATAGCTCACATTGACTCTGCACCGTAACACCCTTGCATATAGCCTCCACATTGACTCTGTACCCGTAACACCCTGTATATAGCCTCCACATTGACTCTGTACCGTAACACCCTGTATATAGCCTCCACATTGACTCTGTACCGTAATACCCTGTATATAGCCTCCACATTGACTCTGTACCGTAACACCCTGTATATAGCCTCCACATTGACTCTGTACCGTAACACCCTGTATATAGCCTCCACATTGACTCTGTACCGTAACACCCTGTATATAGCCTCCACATTGACTCTGTACCGTAACACCCTGTATATAGCCTCCACATTGACTCTGTACCGTAACACCCTGTATATAGCCTCCACATTGACTCTGTACCGTAACACCCTGTATATAGCCTCCACATTGACTCTGTACCGTAACACCCTGTATATAGCCTCCACATTGACTCTGTACCGTAACACCCTGTATATAGCCTCCACATTGACTCTGTACCGTAACACCCTGTATATAGCCTCCACATTGACTCTGTACCGTAATACCCTGTATATAGCCTCCACATTGACTCTGTACCGTAATACCCTGTATATAGCCTCCACATTGACTCTGTACCGTAACACCCTGTATATAGCCTCCACATTGACTCTGTACCGTAACACCCTGTATATAGCCTCCACATTGACTCTGTACCGTAACACCCTGTATATAGCCTCCACATTGACTCTGTACCGTAATACCCTGTATATAGCCTCCACATTGACTCTGTACCGTAACACCCTGTATATAGCCTCCACATTGACTCTGTACCGTAACACCCTGTATATAGCCTCCACATTGACTCTGTACCGTAATACCCTGTATATAGCCTCCACATTGACTCTGTACCGTAACACCCTGTATATAGTCTCCACATTGACTCTGTACCGTAACACCCTGTATATAGCCTCCACATTGACTCTGTACCGTAACACCCTGTATATAGCCTCCACATTGACTCTGTACCGTAACACCCTGTATATAGCCTCCACATTGACTCTGTACCGTAACACCCTGTATATAGCCTCCACATTGACTCTGTACCGTAACACCCTGTATATAGCCTCCACATTGACTCTGTACCGTAACACCCTGTATATAGCCTCCACATTGACTCTGTACCGTAACACCCTGTATATAGCCTCCACATTGACTCTGTACCGTAACACCCTGTATATAGCCTCCACATTGACTCTGTACCGTAACACCCTGTATATAGCCTCCACATTGACTCTGTACCGTAACACCCTGTATATAGCCTCCACATTGACTCTGTACCGTAACACCCTGTATATAGCCTCCACATTGACTCTGTACCGTAACACCCTGTATATAGCCTCCACATTATTTTACTGCTGCTCTTTAATTATTTGTTATTATTTTATTTTCTCTTCGTAACGTCTTGTAAATATACCATTTTATTTGAGTTTGTGGTCTGTATATTTGATCATTTCGTTGAGGATACCATCAACACCACAGGCCTTTTTGGGTTGGAGGGTTTGTAATTTTGTCCTGTAACTCATTCAAGGTAATTGAGAGAATCCAGTGGGTTCTGGTCGTCTTTAATAGTTGATTCTAAGATTTGTATTTGATCTGTTTGCCGGGTGTTGGTTGTTATCGGGCCCAAAAACAGATTGGAGAAGTGGTTTACCCAGACATCTCTGTTTTGGATAGATATCTCTTCCTGTTCTTGTTTGTTTAGTGTTTTCCAACTCTGCAGAAGTGGTTAGTCTTATCTTCCTCTCTCTCTCTATCTTCCTCTTCCTCTCTTCGCTCTCTCCCTCCCTACTCCCTCACAGGGATATTGGTGTATTTATCTCTAGTCTGGGCAGAGAGGAGAGAGACAGAGAGAAGTGAGAGAGAATGAGAGAGGAGAGAGAGAGAGAGAGAGAGAGACAGAGAGAAGAGAGACAGAGAGGAGAGAGAGAGAGAGGAGAGAGACAGAGAGGAGAGAGACAGAGCAGAAGGGAACGAGAGAAACGTAGAGAGAAATCTCTGAGACTCTGTGTTTACCATAAGTGTGGTGATTTGATTTCT
>NW_025745263.1:7500-37876 GCF_021184085.1 Oncorhynchus gorbuscha | reverse complement strand
GTAAGACATGAAGGTCAGTCAATACGGAACATTTCAAGCACTTTGAACGTTTCTTCAAGTGCAGTCGCAAAAACCATCAAACACTATGACAAAACTGTCTCTCATGAGCACCGCCACAGGAAAGGAAAACCCAGAGTTCCCTCTGTTGCAGAGGATATGTTCATTAGAGTTACCAGCCTCAGAAATTGCAGCCCAAATAAATGCTTCACAGAGTTCAAGTAACAGACAGATATCAACATCAACTGTTCAGAGACTGTGTGAATGAGGCCTTCATGGTCGAATTTCTGCAAAAAAAACACTACTAAAGGACACCAATAATAAGAAGAGACTTGCTTGGGCCAAGAAACACGAGCAATGGACATTAGACCGGTGGAAATCTGTCCTTTGGTCTAATGAGCCCAAATTTGCAATTTTTGGTTCCAACTGCTGTGTCATTATGAGAGGCAGAGTAGGTGATCGGATGATCTCTGCATGAGTGGTTTCCACCAAGAAGCATGGAGGAGGAGGTGTGATGGTGTGGGGGTGCTTTGCTGGTGACACTGTCTGTTATTTATTTAGAATTCAAGGCACACTTAACCAGCATGGCTTCCACAGCATTTTGCAGTGATACACCATCCCATCTGGTTTGTACTTAGTGGGACTATCATTTGTTTTCAACAGGACAATTACCCAACACACCTCCAGGCTGTGTAAGGGCTAGTTGACCAAGAAGGAGAGTGATGGAGTGCTGCATCAGATGACCTGGCCTCCTCAATCCCACGACCTCAACACAATTGATATGGTTTGGGATGAGTTGGACCACAGAGTGAAGGAAAACAGCCAACAAGTGCTCAGCATATGTGGGAACTCCTTCAAGACTGTTGGAAAAGCATTCCAGGTGAAGCTGTTTGAGAGAATGACAAGAGTTTGCAAAGCTGTCATCAAGGCAAAGGGTGGCTACTTTGAAGAATCTCAAATATAAAATATATTTTGATTTGTTTAACACTTTTTTTGGTTACTACATGATTCCATATGTGTTATTTCATAGTTTTAATGTCTTCACTATTATTCTACAATGTAGAACATAGTAAAAATAAAGAAAACCCTTGAATGAGTAGGTTTGTCTAAACTTTTGACTGGTACTGTATATACTTTTTTGCATATGTTTTTTGAATGTTTTTCACAAAAGTAGAGCAGTGGGGTCTTTCATAGTCCTGTAACTACTTCCCACAGCTGTGAGTTACAGGTAATTGTATGTGTGGAGTACAGAGATTAGGTCATCATTCAATCATGGTGAACTATTACTGCACACAGAGTGGATCAATGCAACTCATTATGTGACTTGTTATGCAAATGTATTTAAACTAGCCATTAAATAATTATTGAGTCCAGACATTTCAGCTTACATTTTTTTTATTCATTTGTAAACATAAAAAAAAACATAATTCCACTTCAATTTTAAATTCAGGCTGTAACACAATTTGGAAAAAAGTCAAGTGGTGTGAACACTTTCTGAAGACTCTGTAAATATACCAAGTAAATTTGCGAGATACACATTCTTATATTGACTTGCATTTTAAAAGGTTTCTATACTAATTCTGCTAATTAGAAGCTAATTGCTGTGAGGCTGGCCCTCTGTCTGTGTTGAAAGAGTACATTGAAATCCCACTGCTCACATGGCCCCCAGATCTGTTTCTATCTCACATAGCCTCTAGCCTGGTCCCAGATCTGTTTCCCATATCTCACATAGCCTTCCCAGATCTGCTTCCCATATCTCACAAGAGCCTGGTCCCAGATCTGCTTCCCATATCTCACATAGCCTCATCTAGCAGATCTGAAATATCTCACATAGCCTCATCTAGCCTGGTCCCAGATCAGATCTGCTTCCCAGCCTCATCTAGCCTGGTCCCAGATCTGTTTCCACATATCTCTACATAGCCTCATCTAGCCTGGTCCCAGATCTGCTTCCCATAGCCTCTCTGTTTCCCATATCTCACATAGCCTGCCTGGTCCCAGATCTGCCTCTCTATCTCCTGGTCCCAGATCTGTCTGGTCCCAGCCTGGTGTTATTTCCTAGCTCCATTGCTGTCTTTATTTGGCACGACAATGACTGACAATTAGCTGTCAGGATAGCACAAATAGACTGTCAGTCAGGCTATATAGAACAGGTTTGTCACTACTAAACAGTCAGACCAAATAGACTGTCAATCAGTCAATCAGTCAGACAGTCAGTCAGTCAATCAGTCAGTCAGGCAGGTCGTCAGTCAGTCAGTCTCTTCTCCCAACAAGCTCTCACGGTCTCACTGCAGAATTAGACATTTTACCACATCATCCATATCCTCCATAATACACATTTCAGAGTTGCTCCAAACGTACATTTTCAAAGTTAAGGGTTAAGTTTAAACACTTTTTCCAAATAGTTAAGGTATTGGGTTAAGGTTTGGGATAGGGTTAAATCCCCCCCATACATTGGCTGATATGGGATTACGCAGATTATCCAGCACCCCTTTCCACAACGCCTCAAAACCCAAGCTTTGCTGGTAATATCGCTAACTGCTGCACCTAGTCGTCGGTTTTGAAAGCATTTCCCAATGTCATCAGGACATGGATAGACGTCCAATTTCGGTATCAATGTGTTGGGTCTCATTAATTAAGGTCTAAGGGCCCGGGGCTTGGACTTCTTCTATTCTAACATATGGAATTGTTTTAATATGGTCATATGGAATTGTTTTAATATGGTCATATGGAATTGTTTTAATATGGTCATATGGAATTGTTTTAATATGGTCATATGGAATTGTTTTAATATGGTCATATGGAATTGTTTTAAGATGGACATACCAATGATCATTAGGCTATTTAAATTTTTAGGACCACTGTAAATATAATTTAAAAAAATCACAACTAACAATTATTTGATGATTGAATTTGTCCTTACTGCTATTAGCCCATTTTAACAGATTTATACAGCAAAACAAACTGTTTGGATGTTGGTATATCGGACGAGTCCCGTGACCCTTGTGGGGGTCGTAAGAGCCAATCGGAGAACACCATTGTGTTCGTGAGACTCTCATCTTTCCATAAAGGGTCCTTTTCGTTTTGCCCAAACCGTTCGGACACGACAGATGTCTCCTGGACTGAGAGACTCCATTGTAGCTCTGCCACCTTTCACCACACGTGCGGCGACATCGGCATGCAACCAAAACAACAACAACAACGAATTAACATAATAAACAAATCTATCTGTTTGTCTAGCTGTCGGCAGATGTGGTGGATTGAGACGCATACAACCAAAACAAAACAAACAACAACATATGTCCAGCTTAAACAGACAGATTTGTTAATTATGTTAATTTGATTTTGTTTTTGCTGGGGGCACAGACACCAACTCTAGGTTTAAACACTGTGTTGAAACAGGCCAGAGGCAGTCAGTCCCAAACAGCACTCTATTCCTTATGTAGTGAAATACATGCGTGTCAGAGCCCTATCGGCCCGTTACGATCTCCATGGGGAACCATTTGGGCCACATCCAAGGAGGAACAGGACAGGAGCACATCGGAATGAACGACTTGGGTCATCTTGACATCGGCCTACTGCGGCTAACGTATACTGTAGGTGACAACATGAGAAGTCAGGACACAGACTGACCCGCCAGTCCAGCTAGACCCCAATCAACTACAACAAGGCACAAGGCAACAGCAGTAACGCTGAGACCACGGAAGTAGAGGTCTATACGCCTCTCTGAATAACAGTGTCTGCTGCTAAATGACTACAACGGAGACATGTACATTTGGAGATGAACAATTGAGAAAACAGTTTTATAAAGGATCAGACATCAGGCCTCTTCAGTACTGAGAACGTCATCATTTCAGGGACACCACAATCGCTGTTTAGCAATTTCATAATGTTCATAGGTGGGTGTGCAAGAGAGAAGCTGGCTTAGTGTGTGTATATGTAGGTGTGTATCTGAACGTGTGTATGTCTCTATGTGTGTGTGTGTGTGTCTGTGTGTGTGTGTGTGTCTGTGTCTCTGAGTGTGTGTGTGTGTGTGTGTGTGTGTGTGTGTGTGTCTCTGTGTGTGTGATAGCGGCGGTGTAGAAGGGTATCTGGGGTTCAGAGGTCAGTGGTAGCCTTGGCGGTGAGGGCCTGGATACGGCTGGTGTTACAGCTCTTACAGAGGACATGTCCGTCCAAGGGGTAACAACCCTGGTTGTCCCCTTCAGACAGAGGAGAACCACAGTCCTGAAGAGGAGAGACACACACACACAGACACACAGACACACACACACACACACACACAGACACACATACAGACACACACACACACACACACACACACACACACACACACACACACACACACACACACACACACACACACACACACACACACACACACACACACACACACACACACACACACACACACACACACACACACACACACACACACACACACACACATGTCATGATATGGTTACACACACCTGCGCATCACACACACAGTGTCCTGATACACATGAACAAAGACCAGTGTTTTGTGAGTCTTGGTTAGGATGCACACAGGGAACAAGGCTATTTTCAGCTTGTAGAGGGGAGACCATAAAGGTGACCAGAGTGGATGGCTGGAAACAGATCCCGGTTCAATGCTTTATCATATAAACATGGAGGTTAACTTTATCATATATTAAACATGGAGGTTAGGGCTTTATCATAAATTAAACATGGAGGTTAGGGCTTTATCATATATTAAACATGGAGGTTAGGGCTTTATCATATATTAAACATGGTGGGAGGTTAGGGCTTTATCATATATTAAACATGGAGATTAGGGCTTTATCATATATTAAACATGGAGGTTAGGGCTTTATCATATATTAAACATGGAGGTTAGGGCTTTATCATATATTAAACATGGAGGTTAGGGCTTTATCATATATTAAACATGGAGGTTAGGGCTTTATCATATATTAAACATGGAGGTTAGGGCTTTATCATATATTAAACATGGAGGTTAGGGCTTTATCATATATTAAACATATTATTTAAACATGGAGGTTATCATATATTAAACATGGAGGTTAGGACTTTATCATATATTAAACATGGGGAGGTTAGGGCTTTATCATATATTAAACATGGAGGTTAGGGCTTTACTTTATCATATATTAAACATGGAGGTTAGGGGACTTTATCATATATTAAACATGGTTAGGGCTTTATCATATATTAAACATGGAGGTTGGCTTTATCATATATTAAACATGGAGGTTAGGGCTTTATCATATATTAAACATGGAGGTTTAGGAGCTTTATCATATTAAACATGGAGTTAAACATGGAGGTTAGGGGTTAGGACTTTATCATATATTAAACATGGAGGTTAGGGCTTTAAACATCATATATTAAACATGGAGGTTTTTATCATATATTAAACATGGAGCTTTATCATATATTAAACATGGAGGTTAGGGCTTTATCATATATTAAACATGGTTAGGTTAGGGCTTTATCATATATTAAACATGGAGGTTAGGGCTTTATCATATATTAAACATGGAGGTTAGGGCTTTATCATATATTAAACATGGAGGTTAGGGTCATTTAAACATGGTCATATATTAAACATGGAGGTTAGGGCTTTATCATATATTAAACATGGAGGTTAGGGCTTTATCATATATTAAACATGGAGGTTAGGGCTTTATCATATATTAAACATGGAGGTTAGGGCTTTATCATATATTAAACATGGAGGTTAGGGCTTTATCATATATTAAACATGGAGGTTAGGGCTTTATCATATATTAAACACATGGAGGTTAGGGCTTTATCATATATTAAACATGGAGGTTAGGGCTTTATCATATATTAAACATGGAGGTTAGGGCTTTATCATATATTAAACATGGTTAGGACATCATATATAAACATGGAGGTTAGGGCTTTATCATATATTAAACATGGAGGTTAGGGCTTTATCATATATTAAACATGGAGGTTAGGGCTTTATCATATATTAAACATGGAGGTTAGGGTTAGAGGTAACACTGTAAAGTAGAGGTAACACTGTATAGTAGAGGTAACACTGTATAGTAGAGGTAACAGTGTATAGTAGAGGTAACAGTGTATAGTAGAGGTAACACTGTATAGTAGAGGTAACACTGTATAGTAGAGGTAACACTGTATAGTAGAGGTAACACTGTATAGTAGAGGTAACACTGTAAAGTAGAGGTAACACTGTATAGTAGAGGTAACACTGTATAGTAGAGGTAACACTGTATAGTAGAGGTAACACTGTAAAGTATAGGTAACACTGTAAAGTAGAGATAACACTGTAACACTGTAAAGTATAGGTAACACTGTAACACTGTATAGTTGAGGTAACACTGTAAAGTAGAGGTAACACTGTAAAGTAGAGGTAACACTGTATGGTAGAGGTAACACTGTCGAGTAGAGATAACACTGTAAAGTAGAGGTTACACTGTAAAGTAGAGTTAACACTGTAAAGTAGAGAAACACTGTATAGTAGAGGTAACACTGTATAGTAGAGGTAACACTGTAAAGTAGAGGTAACACTGTATAGTAGATACACCCACTCATAGCGGTAACCATTTAAAGTAGAGTTAACACTGCATAGTAGATACATACCTCACAGCTGTAACACTGCACGTGGAAGTCTCGATCCAAGGCCACGATACGAACAGTCTCTTCTTGGCCTGGAGCTGGCATGATGGGCTCAGAACACACACTGCAACGAGGGGCAAACTTCCTAATAGGGGAGGATGGTAAAGACAGAGAAGTAGTAGAGGGGAGGGGGACAGAGAGAGGAGAGAGAGGCAGAGGGGAGAGAGACAGAGGGGGGAGGGGAGAGAAAACATTTGAATGTACCTATGAATACAAATAAACTGTGTAATCAATTAGTGATCTTCTAACTGCAGGTGACTGAACTAAAGACATACATCAGAATCAAGAAGTGAGGTGGCTTTGTGATTGGCTCAGAATCAGGAAGTGAAGTGTGTGGTGGCTTTGTGATTGATCAGAACCAGGAAGTGAGATGGGTGGTGGCTTTGTGATTGGCTCAGAACACGGAAGTGAGGTGGGTGGTGGCTTTGTGATTGGCTCAGAACACGGAAGTGAGATGGGTGGTGGCTTTGTGATTGGCTCAGAACCAGGAAGTGAGTTGGTTGGTGGGTTGGTGGGTTGGTGAAAACAGCCTCATCTGTTCGTTGACAAAGGGTGCAATCTTCTGCCCAGGCGTTGCTGATGCCAGATATTCCAGCGCCTGGATAAGTATTTTACATATCAGTTAACCACATCATATGTCATAGCAATCTGTCAGTCGATGACACAGAAGATGACGTGGCACGCAACCGTTGGTTGATATGTGCAACGTCTGAGCAGGGGAACGCGACCAAAGACTGCTTAGTTGAAGTTAGGCTTGTCACACCGTTAGCGGCGTTGGCATGGGAACACGACCAGACTGCTTTGTTGAAGTCAGGCTTGTCACACCGTTAGCGTCGTTGGCATGGCAACACGACCAGACTGCTTTGTTGAAGTCAGGCTTGTCACACCGTTAGCGTCGTTGGCATGGCAACACGACCTGCTCAGGTGTCTTTCTACCCCTGCTACTTCGTCATCAGGAAATAACCAGCAGGTTTTTTACTTCACAAGAATCGTTTACTGTCTGAACGTGAGGTTAGAAGTCTTTACTTCCGTTTCTCTTCTCTGTGTGTGTGTGTTCCTCTGTGTGTGTATGGGTGTCCCTCTGTGTGTGTGTGTGTGTGTGTGTGTGTGTGTGTGTGTGTGTGTGTGTGTGTGTGTGTGTGTGTGTGTGTGTGTGTGTGTGTGTGTGTGTGTGTGTGTGTGTGTGTGTGTGTGTGTGTGTGTGTGTCCCTCCGTGTGAGTGTGTGTGTGTGTGTCCCTCTGTGTGAGTGTGTGTGTGTGTGTCCCTCTGTGTGTGTGTGTGTGTGTGTGTGTGTGTGTGTGTGTGTGTGTGTGTGTGTGTGTGTGTGTGTGTGTGTGTCCCTCTGTGTGAGTGTGTGTGTGTGTCCCTCTGTGTGAGTGTGTGTGTGCCTCTGTGTGAGTGTGTGTGTGTGTGTGTGTCCCTCTGTGTGAGTGTGTGTGTGTCCCTCTGTGTGAGTGTGTGTGTGTCCCTCTGTGTGAGTGTGTGAGTGTGTGTGTGTCCCTCTGTGTGAGTGTGTGAGTGTGTGTGTGTCCCTCTGTGTGAGTGTGTGTGTGTCCCTCTGTGTGAGTGTGTGAGTGTGTGTGTGTCCCTCTGTGTGAGTGTGTGTGTGTCCCTCTGTGTGAGTGTGTGAGTGTGTGTGTGTCCCTCTGTGTGAGTGTGTGTGTGTCCCTCTGTGTGTGTCCCTCTGTGTGAGTGTGTGTGTGTCCCTCTGTGTGAGTGTGTGTGTGTCCCTCTGTGTGAGTGTGTGTGTGTCCCTCTGTGTGTGTGTGTGTCCCTCTGTGTGAGTGTGTGTGTGTCCCTCTGTGTGAGTGTGTGTGTGTGTCCCTCTGTGTGTGTGTGTGTGTGTGTGTCCCTCTGTGTAAGTGTGTGTGTGTCCCTCTGTGTGAGTGTGTGTGTGTCCCTCTGTGTAAGTGTGTGTGTCCCTCTGTGTGAGTGTGTGTGTGTCCCTCTGTGTGAGTGTGTGTGTGTCCCTCTGTGTGAGTGTGTGTGTGTCCATCTGTGTGAGTGTGTGTGTCCCTCTGTGTGAGTGTGTGTGTGTCCCTCTGTGTGAGTGTGTGTGTGTCCCTCTGTGTGAGTGTGTGTGTGTCCCTCTGTGTGAGTGTGTGTGTTTCCCTCTGTGTGAGTGTGTGTGTGTCCCTCTGTGTGAGTGTGTGTGTGTCCCTCTGTGTGAGTGTGTGTGTGTCCCTGTCCCTCTGTGTGAGTGTGTGTGTGTCCCTCTGTGTGTGTGTGTGTCCCTCTGTGTGTGTGTGTGTCCCTCTGTGTGTGTGTGTGTGTCCCTCTGTGTGAGTGTGTGTGTGTCCCTCTGTGTGAGTGTGTGTGTGTCCCTCTGTGTGAGTGTGTGTGTGTCCCTCTGTGTGAGTGTGTGTGTGTCCCTCTGTGTGAGTGTGTGTGTGTGTGTCCCTCTGTGTGAGTGTGTGTGTGTCCCTCTGTGTGAGTGTGTGTGTGTGTGTCCCTCTGTGTGAGTGTGTGTGTGTCCCTCTGTGTGAGTGTGTGTGTGTCCCTCTGTGTGAGTGTGTGTGTTTCCCTCTGTGTGAGTGTGTGTGTGTCCCTCTGTGTGAGTGTGTGTGTGTCCCTCTGTGTGAGTGTGTGTGTGTCCCTGTCCCTCTGTGTGAGTGTGTGTGTGTCCCTCTGTGTGTGTGTGTGTCCCTCTGTGTGTGTGTGTGTGTCCCTCTGTGTGTGTGTGTGTGTCCCTCTGTGTGAGTGTGTGTGTGTCCCTCTGTGTGAGTGTGTGTGTGTCCCTCTGTGTGAGTGTGTGTGTGTCCCTCTGTGTGAGTGTGTGTGTGTCCCTCTGTGTGAGTGTGTGTGTGTGTGTCCCTCTGTGTGAGTGTGTGTGTGTCCCTCTGTGTGAGTGTGTCCCTCTGTGTGAGTGTGTGTGTGTCCCTCTGTGTGAGTGTGTCCCTCTGTGTGAGTGTGTGTGTGTCCCTCTGTGTGAGTGTGTGTGTGTCCCTCTGTGTGAGTGTGTGTTGGGCCGCAGCCCCCTTTACTTGTGGAAGTCGTCGATGCAGTGGATGTGGTTGGCAGCGTCCACAGTGAAGGGGATACCGTCCAGGCTGCGTTGACACACCACACAGGTGAAGCAGTGCGGGTGGTAGGCCTTCCCTGTAGCCCGCAGGATACGCTCCATGATGGGTTGACTGCAGATGTTACAGGACTCCAGGGTGTTCTGAAACATACACAGACAGACAAGGACAAGGTCTCATTCAATAACAGAAAACTCAAGAGATTTTGTCATTGGAGAACATGTGTAAATGTAGCAAGGCAGATGTGTTTCCCTCGATAGAAACGAGAGGTCATTACTTTAAACAACCGACAATGTAGCATTATGACAATGATGGCCAAATGCTCAGAGGCAATAGGGTGTGGTCCACCCCTTGCCATGTGGACATGTGGTACAACAATTCACTGGGCTAATAAGAGTGAATAATGGGCTCCTATGAGGGGGGGGGGCGATTTAACCTTTATTTAACTAGGCAAATTCAGATGAGAACCAATTCTTATTTTACAATGACGGTACAGTGGGTTAACTGCCTTGTTCAGGGGCAGAACGACAGATTTTTACCATGTCAGCTCGGGTATTCGATCAAGCAACCTTTCGATTACTAGCCTCTACGTTCTAACCACTAGGCTACCTGCTGCCTCTACGTTCTAACCACTAGGCTACCTGCTGCCTCTACGTTCTAACCACTAGGCTACCTGCTGCCTCTACGTTCTAACCACTAGGCTACCCTACCACCTCTACACTCTAACCACTAGGCTACCTGCTGCCTCTACACTCTAACCACTAGGCTACCTGCTGCCTCTACACTCTAACCACTAGGCTACCCTACCACCTCTACACTCTAACCACTAGGCTACCTGCCGCCTCTACACTCTAACCACTAGGTTACCTGCTGCCTCTACACTCTAACCACTAGGCTACCCTGCCGCCTCTACGTTCTAACCACTAGGCTACCTGCTGCCTCTACGTTCTAACCACTAGGCTACCTGCTGCCTCTACGTTCTAACCACTAGGCTACCTGCTGCCTCTACGTTCTAACCACTAGGCTACCCTACCACCTCTACACTCTAACCACTAGGCTACCTGCTGCCTCTACACTCTAACCACTAGGCTACCTGCTGCCTCTACACTCTAACCACTAGGCTACCCTACCACCTCTACACTCTAACCACTAGGCTACCTGCCGCCTCTACACTCTAACCACTAGGTTACCTGCTGCCTCTACACTCTAACCACTAGGCTACCCTGCCGCCTCTACGTTCTAACCACTAGGCTACCTGCTGCCTCTACACTCTAACCACTAGGCTACCCTGCCGCCTCTACGTTCTAACCACTAGGCTACCTGCTGCCTCTACGTTCTAACCACTAGGCTACCTGCTGCCTCTACACTCTAACCACTAGGCTACCTGCTGCCTCTACACTCTAACCACTAGGCTACCTGCTGCCTCTACACTCTAACCACTAGGCTACCTGCTGCCTCTACACTCTAACCACTAGGCTACCCTGCCACCTCTACACTCTAACCACTAGGCTACCTGCTGCCTCTACACTCTAACCACTAGGCTACCTGCCACCTCTACACTCTAACCACTAGGCTACCTGCTGCCTCTACGTTCTAACCACTAGGCTACCTGCTGCCTCTACACTCTAACCACTAGGCTACCTGCTGCCTCTACACTCTAACCACTAGGCTACCCTGCCACCTCTACACTCTAACCACTACGCTACCTGCTGCCTCTACACTCTAACCACTAGGCTACCTGCTGCCTCTACACTCTAACCACTAGGCTACCCTGCCACCTCTACACTCTAACCACTAGGCTACCTGCTGCCTCTACACTCTAACCACTAGGCTACCTGCTGCCTCTACACTCTAACCACTAGGCTACCTGCTGCCTCTACACTCTAACCACTAGGCTACCCTGCCACCTCTACACTCTAACCACTAGGCTACCTGCCGCCTCTACACTCTAACCACTGGGCTACCTGCCGCCTCTACACTCTAACCACTAGGCTACCTGCCGTCCCTACACTCTAACCACTGGGCTACCTGCCGCCTCTACACTCTAACCACTAGACTACCTGCCGCCTCTACACTCTAACCACTAGGCTACCTGCCGCCTCTACACTCTAACCACTATGCTACCTGCCGCCCCTACACTCTAACCACTAGGCTACCTGCCACCTCTACACTCTAACCACTAGGCTACCTGCCACCCCTACACTCTAACCACTAGGCTACCTGCCGCCTCTACACTCTAACCACTAGACTACCTGCCGCCTCTACACGCTAACCACTAGAAAAATGAAAAGTGACTGGTAGTAGGATACACATTTAAACAGGGCTGAGAAGTGACTGGTAGTAGGATACACATTTAAACAGGGCTGAGAAGTGACTGGTAGTAGGATACACATTTAAACAGGGCTGAGAAGTGACTGGTAGTAGGATACACATTTAAACAGGGCTGAGAAGTGACTGGTAGCAGGATACAGCAGACTTTTTCCACATTCTGTTCTGTTTCAGCCAGAATTTAAAATGAATTCAATTGAGAACGTGTCACTGGCCTACGCACAATACCCCATAATATAAAAGTGTTGTATTGTTTTTAGACATTTTTACAAATGAATTAAAAATGAAAATCTGTAAAGTATGGCAAGCGTAAATACGTTGAGTGGTTCTGGTCTAGAATGTGTGTCTACGTTGAGTGGTTCTGGTCTAGAATGTGTGTCTACGTTGAGTGGTTCTGGTCTAGAATGTGTGTCTACGTTGAGTGGTTCTGGTCTAGAATGTGTGTCTACGTTGAGTGGTTCTGGTCTAGAATGTGTGTCTACGTTGAGTGGTTCTGGTCTAGAATGTGTGTCTACGTTGAGTGGTTCTGGTCTAGAATGTGTGTCTACGTTGAGTGGTTCTGGTCTAGAATGTGTGTCTACGTTGAGTGGTTCTGGTCTAGAATGTGTGTCTACGTTGAGTAGTTCTGGTCTAGAATGTGTGTCTACGTTGAGTGGTTCTGGTCTAGAATGTGTGTCTACGTTGAGTAGTTCTGGTCTAGAATGTGTGTCTACGTTGAGTGGTTCTGGTCTAGAATGTGTGTCTACGTTGAGTGGTTCTGGTCTAGAATGTGTGTCTACGTTGAGTGGTTCTGGTCTAGAATGTGTGTCTACGTTGAGTGGTTCTGGTCTAGAATATGTCTCTTTCTCTCTCAGATATTCTGATTAGCAGTGTATTCTCAAAACACAAACACAGTTGTTTTTCACCGGCCTAGCGACCGCCGTTCTCCTCTCTGATTGGTGTGTCAGAGGGAGCTGTAAATACATCCACTTTGTGATGACTGCAGGTTTCCCCCCCTCCAGGCTGGAAGGCTCGCTGGGCAGGCGGCCCGCAGGGGAAGTGGCAGACCCATCCAACTCTGTCTGATCTCAGACATCCCTCTCCTTAATATCTACTCTGCCATTTGTTACTCCCAATATTTCATAAATAATGATTTGCCCTCTCTAAACAGCTCTGCGATTACAGGGGACGGAGATATCATCAATTAGCTGACTGATGGGCCATGTGATTGGCTGATGGGGAGGGGGCTGTGCTCAGGCATTTCCTGGATCTCTGCATCTTTCTCTCTGCATTTCTCTCTCTCTCTCTCTCTCTCTCTCTCTCTCTCTCTCTCTCTCTCTCTCTCTTTCTCTCTTTCTCCCTCTCTCTCTCTCTTTCTCTCTCTCTACCTCTGCCTCTCTCTCTCTGTCTCTCTGTCTCTCTGTCTCTCTCTCTCTCTCTCTCTCTCTCTCTCTCTCTCTTTCTCCCTCTCTCTCTCTCTTTCTCTCTCTCTACCTCTGCCTCTCTCTCTCTTTTTCCCTCTCTCTCTCTCTCTCTCTCTCTCTCTCTCTCTCTGCCTCTCTCTCTCTCTCTCTCTCTCTCTCTCTCTCTCTCTCTCTCTCTCTCTCTCTCTCTCTCTCTCTCTCTCTCTCCTCTCTCTCTCTCTCTCTCTCTCCTCTGCCTCTCTCTCTCTCTCTCTCTCTCTCTCTCTACCTCTGCCTCTCTCTACTCTCTCCCTCTCTCTCTCTCTCTCTCTCTCTCTCTCTCTCTCTCTCTCTCTCTCTCTCTCTCTCTCTCTCTCTCTCTCTCTCTCTCTCTCTCTCTCTCTCTCTACCTCTGCCTCTCTCTCTCTCTCTCTCTCTCTCTCTCTACCTCTGCCTCTCTCTCTCTTTCTCCCTCTCTCTCTCTCCCTCTCTCTCTTTCTCTCTCTCTGCCTATCGCTCTCTCTTTCTCTCTCTCTCTCTCTCTCTCTCTCTCTCTCTCTCTCTCTCTCTCTCTCTCTCTCTCTCTCTCTCAATTCAATGGCTTTATTGGAAATAAATTAACAGTAAACATTACCCTTAAAAATGATCCAAAAGACTAAAGACATTTCAAATGTCATATTATGTATATATACAGTGTTAATTATGTATATATACAGTGTTAATTATGTATATATACAGTGTTAATTATGTATATATACAGGGTGGTAATGATGTGAAAATAGTGAAAGTACACAAGGGAAAATAAATAAGCATAAATATGGGTTGTATTTACAATGGTGTTTGTTCTTCACTGGTTGCCCTTTTCTTGTGGCAACAGGTCACACATCTTGCTGCTGTGACGTCACACTATGGAATTTCACCCAGTAGATATGGGAGTTTATTATTATGATTTTTTAAATTCTTTGTGGGTCTGTGTAATCTGAGGGAAATATGTGTCTCTAATATGGTCATACATTGGGCAGGAGGTTAGGAAGTGCAGCTCAGTTTCCACCTCATTTTGTGGGCAGTGAGCACATAGCCTGTCTTCTCTTGAGAGCCATGTCTGTCTACAGGGGCCTTTCTCAATAGCAAGGCTATGCTCACTGAGTCTGTACATAGTCAAAGCTTTCCTTAAGTTTGGGTCAGTCACAGTGATCAGGTATTCTGCTACTGTGTATTCTCTGTTTAGGGCTGTCATGACGTTGAACTATTGGGGGAGGTTGTCATGTTTTGTCTTAGATTGTCTTGTCATTTTGCTTTTCCCTCTGTTCATTTTCCCCCTGCTGGTCTTTTTAGGTTCGTTCCCCTTTTTCTCTCTCTCTTCTCTCTATCGTTCCGTTCCTGCTCCCAGCTGTTCCTATTCCCCTAATCAATCATTTAGTCTTCCCACACCTGTTCCCGATCCTTTTCCCTGATTAGAGTCCCTATTTCTCTCCTTGTTTTCCGTTCCTGCCCTGTCGGATCCTTGTCTATTGTTCACCGTGCTGTGTCTATGTATCACCCTGTCGTGTCGTGTTTCCCTCAGATGCTGCGTGGTGAGCAGGTGTCTGAGTCTGCTACGTTCAAGTGCCTTCCCGAGGCAACCTGCAGTTCTTGATCAAGTCTCCAGTCTGTTCTCGTCATTACGAGTAGAATTATGCCTTTTGATTGTAAAGTTACTTTACTGGATTAAAGACTCTGTTTTCGCCAAGTCGCTTTTGGGTCCTCATTCACCAGCATAACAGAAGGATCCGACCAAAGAATGGACCCAGCGACTACAGATGCTCGTAACACTGCCGTCGAGATCCAAGGAGCCATGCTCGGCAGACACGAGCAGGAATTGTCTGCTGCTCGCCATGCCGTGGAGAACCTGGCCGCTCAGGTTTCCGACCTCTCTGGACAGTTCCAGAGTCTTCGTCTCGTGCCACCTGTTACTTCCTGGCCTGCCGAGCCTCCGGAACCTAGGGTTAATAACCCACCTTGCTACTCCGGGCAGCCCACGGAGTGCCGCTCCTTTCTCACCCAGTGTGATATTGTGTTCTCTCTCCAACCCAACACATACTCTAGCGAGAGAGCTCGGGTTGCTTACGTCATTTCACTCCTTACTGGCCGGGCTCGAGAGTGGGGCACAGCTATCTGGGAGGCAAGGGCTGATTGTTCAAACAATTACCAGAACTTTAAAGAGGAGATGATTCGGGTTTTTGACCGTTCAGTTTTTGGTAGGGAGGCTTCTAGGGCCCTGGCTTCCCTATGCCAAGGTGATCGATCCATAACGGATTACTCTATAGAGTTTCGCACTCTTGCTGCCTCTAGTGACTGGAACGAGCCGGCGCTGCTCGCTCGTTTTCTGGAGGGACTCCACGCAGTGGTCAAAGATGAGATTCTCTCTCGGGAGGTTCCTTCCAGTGTGGACTCTTTGATTGCTCTCGCCATCCGCATAGAACGACGGGTAGATCTTCGTCACCAAGCTCGTGGAAGAGAGCTCGCGTCAACGGTGTTTCCCTGCTCCGCATCGCAACCATCTCCCTCCTCTGGCTCAGAGACTGAGCCCATGCAGCTGGGAGGTATTCGCATCTCGACCAAGGAGAGGGAACGGAGGATCACCAACCGCCTGTGCCTCTATTGCGGATTTGATGGACATTTTGTCAATTCATGTCCAGTAAAGGCCAGAGCTCATCAGTAAGCGGAGGGCTACTGGTGAGCGCTACTACTCAGGTCTCTTCATCTAGATCCTGTACTACTATGTCGGTCCATCTACGCTGGACCGGTTCGGGTGCTACATGCAGTGCCTTGATTGACTCTGGGGCTGAGGGTTGTTTCATGGACGAAGCATGGGCTCGGAAACATGACATTCCTTTCAGACAGTTAGACAAGCCTACGCCCATGTTTGCCTTAGATGGTAGTCATCTTCCCAGTATCAGATTTGAGACACTACCTTTAACTCTCACAGTATCTGGTAACCACAGTGAGACTATTTCTTTTTTGATTTTTTGTTCACCTTTTACACCTGTTGTTTTGGGTCATCCCTGGCTAGTATGTCATAATCCTTCTATTAATTGGTCTAGTAATTCTATCCTATCCTGGAACGTTTCTTGTCATGTGAAGTGTTTAATGTCTGCCATCCCTCCCATTTCTTCTGTCCCCACTTCTCAGGAGGAACCTGGCGATTTGACAGGAGTGCCGGAGGAATATCATGATCTGCGCACGGTCTTCAGTCGGTCCCGAGCCAACTCCCTTCCTCCTCACCGGTCGTATGATTGTAGTATTGATCTCCTTCCGGGGACCACTCCTCCTCGGGGTAGACTATACTCTCTGTCGGCTCCCGAACGTAAGGCTCTCGAGGATTATTTATCTGTGTCTCTTGACGCCGGTACCATAGTGCCTTCTTCCTCTCCGGCCGGGGCGGGGTTCTTTTTTGTTAAGAAGAAGGACGGTACTCTGCGCCCCTGCGTGGATTATCGAGGGCTGAATGACATAACGGTTAAGAATCGTTATCCGCTTCCCCTTATGTCATCAGCCTTCGAGATTCTGCAGGGAGCCAGGTGCTTTACTAAGTTGGACCTTCGTAACGCTTACCATCTCGTGCGCATCAGAGAGGGGGACGAGTGGAAAACGGCGTTTAACACTCCGTTAGGGCATTTTGAGTACCGGGTTCTGCCGTTTGGTCTCGCCAATGCGCCAGCTGTTTTTCAGGCATTAGTTAATGATGTTCTGAGAGACATGCTGAACATCTTTGTTTTTGTCTATCTTGACGATATCCTGATTTTTTCACCGTCACTCGAGATTCATGTTCAGCACGTTCGACGTGTTCTACAGCGCCTTTAGAGAATTGTCTCTACGTGAAGGCTGAGAAGTGCTCTTTTCATGTCTCCTCCGTTACTTTTCTCGGTTCCGTTATTTCCGCTGAAGGCATTCAGATGGATTCCGCTAAGGTCCAAGCTGTCAGTGATTGGCCCGTTCCAAGGTCACGTGTCGAGTTGCAGCGCTTTTTAGGTTTCGCTAATTTCTATCGGCGTTTCATTCGTAATTTCGGTCAAGTTGCTGCCCCTCTCACAGCTCTTACTTCTGTCAAGACGTGTTTTAAGTGGTCCGGTTCCGCCCAGGGAGCTTTTGATCTTCTAAAAGAACGTTTTACGTCCGCTCCTATCCTCGTTACTCCTGACGTCACTAGACAATTCATTGTCGAGGTTGACGCTTCAGAGGTAGGCGTGGGAGCCATTCTATCCCAGCGCTTCCAGTCTGACGATAAGGTTCATCCTTGCGCTTATTTTTCTCATCGCCTGTCGCCATCTGAGCGCAACTATGATGTGGGTAACCGCGAACTGCTCGCCATCCGCTTAGCCCTAGGCGAATGGCGACAGTGGTTGGAGGGGGCGACCGTTCCTTTTGTCGTTTGGACAGACCATAAGAACCTTGAGTACATCCGTTCTGCCAAACGACTTAATGCCCGTCAAGCTCGTTGGGCGTTGTTTTTCGCTCGTTTCGAGTTTGTGATTTCTTACCGTCCGGGTAGCAAAAACACCAAGCCTGATGCCTTATCCCGTCTGTTTAGTTCTTCTGTAGCTTCTACTGATCCCGAGGGGATTCTTCCTTATGGGCGTGTTGTCGGGTTGACAGTCTGGGGAATTGAAAGACAGGTTAAGCAAGCACTCACGCACACTGTGTCGCCGCGCGCTTGTCCTAGTAACCTCCTTTTCGTTCCTGTTTCCACTCGTCTGGCTGTTCTTCAGTGGGCTCACTCTGCCAAGTTAGCTGGTCATCCCGGTGTTCGAGGCACTCTTGCGTCTATTCGCCAGCGCTTTTGGTGGCCGACTCAGGAGCGTGACACGCGCCGTTTCGTGGCTGCTTGTTCGGACTGCGCGCAGACTAAGTCGGGTAACTCTCCTCCTGCCGGTCGTCTCAGACCGCTCCCCATTCCTTCTCGACCATGGTCTCACATCGCCCTAGACTTCATTACCGGTCTGCCTTTGTCTGCGGGGAAGACTGTGATTCTTACGGTTGTCGATAGGTTCTCTAAGGCGGCACATTTCATTCCCCTCGCTAAACTACCTTCCGCTAAGGAGACGGCACAAATCATCATTGAGAATGTGTTCAGAATTCATGGCCTCCCGTTAGACGCCGTTTCAGACAGAGGCCCGCAATTCACGTCACAGTTTTGGAGGGAGTTCTGTCGTTTGATTGGTGCGTCCGTCAGTCTCTCTTCCGGGTTTCATCCCCAGTCTAACGGTCAAGCAGAGAGGGCCAATCAGACGATTGGTCGCATACTACGCAGCCTTTCTTTCAGAAACCCTGCGTCTTGGGCAGAACAGCTCCCCTGGGCAGAATACGCTCACAACTCGCTTCCTTCGTCTGCTACCGGGTTATCTCCGTTTCAGAGTAGTCTGGGTTACCAGCCTCCTCTGTTCTCATCCCAGCTTGCTGAGTCCAGCGTTCCCTCCGCTCAAGCGTTTGTCCAACGTTGTGAGCGCACCTGGAGGAGGGTGAGGTCTGCACTTTGCCGTTACAGGGCACAGACTGTGAGAGCCGCCAATAAACGCAGGATTAAGAGTCCAAGGTATTGTTGCGGCCAGAGAGTGTGGCTTTCCACTCGCAACCTTCCTCTTACGACAGCTTCTCGTAAGTTGACTCCGCGGTTCATTGGTCCGTTCCGTGTCTCCCAGGTCGTCAATCCTGTCGCTGTGCGACTGCTTCTTCCGCGACATCTTCGTCGCGTCCATCCTGTCTTCCATGTCTCCTGTGTCAAGCCCTTTCTTCGCACCCCGTTCGTCTTCCCTCCCCCCTCCCGTCCTTGTCGAGAGCGCACCTATTTACAAGGTACGTAGGATCATGGACATGCGTTCTCGGGGACGGGGTCACCAATACTTAGTGGATTGGGAGGGTTACGGTCCTGAGGAGAGGAGTTGGGTTCCGTCTCGGGACGTGCTGGACCGTTCACTTATTGATGATTTCCTCTGTTGCCGCCAGGATTCCTCCTCGAGTGCGCCAGGAGGCGCTCGGTGAGTGGGGGGTACTGTCATGTTTTGTCTTAGATTGTCTTGTCATTTTGCTTTTCCCTCTGTTCATTTTCCCCTGCTGGTCTTTTTAGGTTCGTTCCCCTTTTTCTCTCTCCCTTCCTCTCTCTCTTCTCTCTATCGTTCCGTTCCTGCTCCCAGCTGTTCCTATTCCCCTAATCAATCATTTAGTCTTCCCACACCTGTTCCCGATCCTTTTCCCTGATTAGAGTCCCTATTTCTCTCCTTGTTTTCCGTTCCTGCCCTGTCGGATCCTTGTCTATTGTTCACCGTGCTGTGTCTATGTATCGCCCTGTCGTGTCGTGTTTCCCTCAGATGCTGCGTGGTGAGCAGGTGTCTGAGTCTGCTACGTTCAAGTGCCTTCCCGAGGCAACCTGCAGTTCTTGATCAAGTCTCCAGTCTGTTCTCGTCATTACGAGTAGAATTATGCCTTTTGATTGTAAAGTTACTTTACTGGATTAAAGACTCTGTTTTCGCCAAGTCTTTTTTGGGTCCTCATTCACCAGCATAACAGACGTTTATGACCCCCATAAATACCCCGTTTCTCTCTCTCTGCTCTATAGAGCTGACTTTTGAAAAGTTATGTTAACATAGAGATTCTGGGAACATCAAAAGGTGGGAAACTGAACCATATTGCGGTAATCCAACCAGTTGAAAATATGTGTTGGTACTTAGTGAATATGATGTCAGATCAGTTGGTGCCTGAGACATTATTACCGATGACAGGACGACATAAACTGTATCTTGGAAAATCTACACGTTCTAGTTATCAGATTCACATGGAATAGTTGTGCAATTTAAATGTTTAAACATGAAACTATTTGTGAAAAGATTAAATGTAATTTTAGCTTCTTAACGAGAGAACGTTTTGTCATAAGAACACCACTCATTCAGAGGCCCTCTGCTCAAGTGAACAGACCTGGGTTGTAAACTATATAAACCCGTAGGTGAAAATTCAACTTTCTGTTCCGAGGACATGACGGTCCTACGTTAAAAGGGCTCAGATAAAAAGCGAACGAAATTAGCATCGTGTTCAAGGTGAAGATCGACACGCCGGAAGGATGAATTTCGACTATACCAGCCAGATTATAGCACTATCTTAAAAGTATCGCAACTTGGTATGAACTCTTATTCACTCCAAAAGTGATACCTCCTAGCCGTTGAGTTAGCAGCAGCCGCTGTAAACATGGGCTAAGAAAGGATGGACGACGTATACAGTCTACAGTCTAACACACACAACGATACTACAACGTATCCAGTTTACCACCAGAGACATTCTTCAGAGGACAAGAGATCCCTGCTGGTCAACACGGCCTTCCATCTACGACCAACCTATTGAAGCGCAGCTCAGAGTAAATATTCCTTGCATTTTCCTTTTCCAAACAGGCGGTTATTTAGAATGCATAAGATTCTGTATTTACGATAGCATAGCTTCTCCAGTTGTTTCTCAGTCTTCCCGCTCTTTCATTCAAAACCCCCTTTCTTTGTGATGTCATATCTGTTCTGTCCGCCGGACGCTTTCCTTTATGACATCATTAGTAATCAATGCATTCTGTGTAGATGTAATCCTGTTTGATTATTTAGGTATTTTGTAAATAAATAATTAAACCAAATTTTGTAATGTTGATTCAACTTTGTGAAGATAACCAAGAATTTACAACTTTCAGATGAGACTGAATAAAGTGACGATTAAATATTGACTACTACTGATGTAAAAGATTACTAGGTCTTTAACTTCTTCTTTGGGACTGGGGGGCAGTATTGAGTAGCTTGGGGATGAATAAGGTGCACAGAGTAAACTGCCTACTACTCAGGCCCGGTTGTTAATATTAACTAATATTATTAGTTGATTTGGATAGAAAACTTGAAACTCTGAATTTTCTAAAACTGTTTGCATGATGTCTGTGAGTATAACATAACTCATATGTCAGGCAAAAACATGAGAAAAATTACACCAGGAAGTGGGAAATCTGAGGATTGTAGATTTTCAAGTAATTTCCTATCGAATATACAGTCTCTATGGGGTCATATTGCACTTCCTAAGGCTTCCACTAGTGTCCCTGAAGAAAGAGGGGGTCATGGCAGAACACTGACATTCCTGTCTTGCAGGAAATCACGCACAGAATGAGCAGTATGGCTGGTTGCATTGTCATGCTGGAGGGTCATGTCAGGATGAGCCTGCAGGAAGGGTACCACATGAGGGAGGAGGATGTCTTCCCTGTAACGCACAGCGTTGAGATTGCCTGCAATGACAACAAGCTCAGTTTAATGATGCTGTGACACACCGCCCCAGACCATGACGGACCCTCCACCTCCAAATCGATCCCGCTCCAGAGTACAGGCATCGGTGTAACGCTCATTCCTTCGACGATAAACACGAATCCGACCATCACCCCCTGTGAGACAAAACCACAACTCGTCAGTGAAGAGCACTTTTTGCCAGTCCTGTCTGGTCCAACGACGGTAGGTTTGTGCCCATAGGCGACGTTGTTGCCGGTGATGTATGGTGAGGACCTGCCTTACAACAGGCCTACAAGCCCTCAGTCCAGCCTCTCTCAGCCTATGGCAGACAGTCTGAGCACTGATGGAGGGATTGCGCGTTCCTGGTGTAACTCGGGCAGTTGTTGTTGCCATCCTGTACCTGTCCCGCAGGTGTGATGTTTGGATGTACCGATCCTGTGCAGGTGTTGCTACACGTGGTCTGCCACTGTGAGGATGATCAGCTGTCTGTCCTGTCTCTCTGTAGCACTGTCTTAGGCATCTCACAGTATGGACATTTCAATTTATTGCCCTGGCCACATCTGCAGTCCTCATGCCTTCTTGCAGCATGCCTAAGGCACGTTCACGCAGATGAGCACGGGCCCTGGGCATCTTTCCTTTGGTGTTTTTCAGAGTCAGTAGAAAGCCCTCTTTAGTGTCCTAAGTTTTCATAACTGTGACCTTAATTGCCGACCGTCTGTAAGCTGTTAGTGTCTTAACGACCGTTCCACAGGTGCATGTTCATTCATTGTTTATGGTTCATTGAACAAGCATGAGAAATAGTGTTTAAACCCTTTACATTGAAGATCGGTGAAGTTATTTGGATTTTTATTAATTATCTTTGAAAGAAAGGGTCCTGAAGAAGGGAAAAGGGACGTTTCTTTTTTTACTGAGTTTATAACTAATTCAAGTATTTTTAGCCAGATCCTAATTGATATGTCTAATTTTGTTCCTTTTGATGGCATAGAAGGTCCTTCTTGCCTTGTCTCTCAGCTCATTCACAGCTTTGTGGAAGTTACCTGTGGTGCAGATGTTTAGGCAGAGGTATGCATCATTTTTTAGTGTGCTCTAGGGCAACGGTGTCTTGATGGAATTAGTATTTGTGTTCCTGGCAAATGCACATTTTTTTGGAACACCATTATTTTGTTCTTACTGAGATTTACTGTCAGGGCCCAGGTCTGACAGAATCTGTGCAGAAGATCTAGGCTGTCCTTGGATGGTGACAGAAGCACCAGATAGGTAGACATTTGACCTCAGATTCTAGTAGGGTCGGATGCAGGAGACAGTTCTAGTGCCCTCGCCAATTTGTTGATATATATGTTAGAGAGGGTGGTTAAGCTGCAACCCAGTCTCACCCCACGGCTCTGACGAAATAATTCTGTGTTTACTGCCAATTTTAACCGCACACTTGTTGTTTGTGTACATGGATTTTATCATATCTTGTCATATCCCCCCAACACTACTTTCCATCAGTTTGTATATCAGACCCTCCGCCAAATTGAGTCAGAAGCTTTTTTGAAATCTAACAAAGCATGAGAGACTTTACTTTTGTTTTGTTTGTCAATAAGGGTGTCTTTCATGGTTTTTATTTTTTAATTTAACCTTTATTTAACTAGGCAAGTCAGTTAAGAACAAATTCTTATTTTCAACGACGGCCTAGGAACAGTGGGTTAACTGCATGTTCAGGGGCAGAATGACAGATTTCTACCGTGTCAGCTCGGGTATTTGAACTTGCAACCTTCCGGTTACTATTCCAACGCTCTAACCACTAGGCTACACTGCCGCCCGGCAGGTATTTGGGTAAAAAGCTAATTTGACATTTGCTCAGGACATTGTTTTCACTGGAGTCTGCTTTTGATGATAATGCAGCAGATTATTTCCCGAGATTTTTCTGATTTTTTGATTTTCGGGATGTTTTTGATGGTTCCTCAATTTTTTTTCTTAGGTTTTTAAATTATTCATCGTGTTTTCTTAGGTTTTCTTAGGTATGATATATTGTTCAGGCCTCCTACTGCTAAGTTTAACCAGTGAGATTGGAGGGCGCCATATTCAAATACAGAAATACTCATTATATAGAGTCAGAAAATACACAACTATTTTACATAGGTTTAAAGATGAACTTCTTGTGAATCCAACCACTGTGTCAGATTTTTTAAAAATGTTTTACGGCGAAAGCATACCTTACAATTATTTGAGAACATAGCAGACAAATCATTATAAACAGTAACCAGCCAAGTAGAACAGTTACACAAGTCAGAGAGAGATCAAATGTAATCACTTACCTTTGATGATCTTCATAGGTTTGCACTCAGCAGAGATTCATTTATTCAATAAATTGTTCCTTTTGTACGATGAAGTCTCTTTATACCCAAAAACCTTAGTTTTGTTTGTGCGTTTTCTTCAGTAATCCATAGGCTCAAACGCAGTCACAACAGGAAGACATCCAAATTGTATCCGTAAAGTTCATAGGAACATGTCAAACGATGTTTATATTCAATCCTCAGGTTATTTTTAGCCTCAGTAATAGATAACATTTCAACCGGACAATAACGTTGTCAATATAAAAGGTAAACAAGAAAGGCCCGCTCTCGGTCGCGTGCATGAAAAAGCTCTGTGACACGTCTGGGTCCACTCATTCAGACTGCTCTTACTCCCCCATTTTTCAGAATACAAGCCTGAAACGATTTCTAAAGACTGTTGACATCTAGTGGAAGGCATAGGAACTGCAATTTAAGTCCTAAGTCTATGGATACTGTAATGGCATTGAATAGAAAACTACAACAACAAGCAAATCCTACTTCCTGAATGGACTACTTCCTGCTTAATCAGTTCTCACAGACATGATTTGAAACGTTTTGGAAACTGTAGAGTGTTGTCCATCCAAATCTACTAATTATATGCATATCCTATCTTCTGGGCCTGGGTAGAAGGCAGTTTAATTTGGGCACGCTTTTCATCCAAAATTCCAAATGCTGCCCCCTACCCTAGAGAAGTTAAACCTTCACTATTACAGTGGAACGTTTTGGCCAGGAAGTCGTCTAGGAGGGACTGGATTTGTTGTTGGCAAATAGTTGTTTGGTAGGTTTCTAAACTCCCTTCCTTCCATCTATAGCATCTCTGATTAGTACACCTTTTTTTGACTTCGATGCCTCATGATTGAGTATTGCTCTGTTCAAGAAGTTGTGATTTTGCTGTGATCTGATAGGGGTGTTAGTTGGCTGACTGTAGACGCTCTGAGAGACTCTGGGTTGAGGTCGGTGATAAAGTAGTCTACAGTACTACTGCCAAGAGATGAGCTATAGGTGTACCCACCGTAGGAGTCTCCTCGAAGCCTAGCCTTGACTACGTACATACCCACCTAGTACATGTCCCTGGGCCTGGAATAGGTTGATCTCCCTCTCTAGGATGGAGAAGCTGTCATAGTTAAAATTAAAATTAATTACTTAAAATCATACAATGTGATTTTCTGGATTTTTGTTTTAGATTCCGTCTCTCACAGTTGAAGTGTACCTATGGTAAAAATGACAGACCTCTACATGCTTTGTAAGTAGGAAAACCTGCAAAATCGGCAGTGTATCAAATACTTGTTCTCCCCACTGTAGGTAGCACACAGGAGGACATTTTTCTCTGTTAAGGTAATTTCCTTTTGAATTTCTAGCCAAATGTAAAATGTTCCTGTTTTTATTAATTTAATAGAGTGAGTTAGGTCTGTACTATAACAAATGAGCATACCCCCTGAGTCCCTTCCCTGTTTCACACCTGGTAGTTTGGTGGATGGGACTACCAGATCTCTCTGTAACGTGTCTCTCTCTCTCTCTCTCTCTCTCTCTCTCTCTCTCTCTCTCTCTCTCTCTCTCTCTCTCTCTCTCCTCTCCCCCTCCTCTCTCTCTCTCTCTCTCTCTCTCTCTCCCTCCTCTCCCCCTCCTCTCTCTCTCCCTCCTCTCCCCCTCCTCTCTCTCTCTCTCCTTCCTCTCCCCTCCTCTCTCTCTCTCTCTCTCTCTCCTCTCTCTCTCCCTCCCTCTCCCCTCCTCTCTCTCTCTCTCTCTCTCCCCTCTCCTCTTCCTCTCTCTCTCTCTCCCTCTCTCTCTCTGCCTATCAATCTCTCTCTCTCTAACTATCAATCTCTCTCTCTCCCCCTCCTCTTCCTCTCTCTCTCTGCCTATCAATCTCTCTCTCTCTAACTATCAATCTCTCTCTCTGCTCCTATTGGCTGTCTGTGCGTATCGAGCGGTGGCAGGGCGCCACAGTGTTTTCCAACAGGGGTGCTGGGGCAACACTGCACTACATCATCATTCTCCCTCCCTTCCCTACGCCTGCTGGATCCTGCTGTTCAAAAAGACACTTCCGTGCCCACTCAGCCACGATGCAGAATGAACATAACCCACCACATACTGTCGTTACTGCTCAGACAGACAGACCGACCACTCAGCCACGATGCAGAATGAACATAACCCACCACATACTGTCGTTACTGCTCAGACAGACAGACAGACAGACCACCACTCAGCCACGATGCAGAATGAACATAACCCACCACATACTGTCGTTACTGCTCAGACAGACAGACAGACAGACCACCCAGCCACGATGCAGAATGAACATTACTGCTCAGACAGACAGACCAGACCACTCAGCCACGATGCAGAATGAACCACATACTGTCGCTACTGCTCAGTATGGCTGAGTGATATTTATAGTCTATGTGCTATTGAGCAGATCCACTTTACAAGCTGTGGGTCACTAGGGATGACAATGTAAAGCTGTGGGTCACTAGGGATGACAGTGTAAAGCTGTGGTTTACTAGGGATGACAATGTAAAGCTGTGGTTCACTGCGGATGACAATGTAAAGCTGTGGTTCACTACGGATGACAGTGTAAAGCTGTGGTTTATTAGGGATGACAGCTTAAATCTGTGGTTTACTAGGGATGACAGTGTAAAGCTGTGGTTTACTAGGGATGACAGTGTAAAGCTGTGGTTCACTAGGGATGACAGTGTAAAGCTGTGGTTCACTAGGGATGACAGTGTAAAGCTGTGGGTCACTAGAGATGACAGCTTAAATCTGTGGTTTACTAGGGATGACAGTGTAAAGCTCCTGTGACATAAATATACGTGTTGTTGGCACAGAGTCCCCTATTCACTCTATAGTGCACTACTTTTGACCAGGCTCTGGGAATGTATAGGGAATAGGGTGCCATTTGGGTCAAACCCAGGGTGAGAGTGCAGAGAGAGATAGAGACAGCAGCTGATGGATGACTGGAGGGAATCGTTTGGAAGAAGACGACTCCCGGAGCGTGTGCTTTCTGTTCATGAAAAGCAGAACTCATTTCACCTGATCTATCTGTAGTTTCCTGATGTCTTCTGTTGTCTCCTGTTGTCTCCTGATGTCTCCTGTTGTCTCCTGATGTCTCCTGTTGTCTCCTGTTGTCTCCTGATGTCTCCTGATGTCTCCTGTTGTCTCCTGTTGTCTCCTGATGTCTCCTGTTGTCTCCTGACGTCTCCTGCTGTCTCCTGTTGTCTCCTGTTGTCTCCTGATGTCTCCTGATGTCTCCTGTTGTCTCCTGATGTCTCCTGTTGTCTCCTGATGTGTCCTGATGTCTCCTGTTGTCTCCTGATGTCTCATGATGTCTTCTGTTGTCTCCTGATGTCTCATGATGTCTCCAGATGTCTCCTGATGTCTCCTGTTGTCTCCTGATGTCTCCAGCCGGCTGTAATCACTACATTACTTAAAACCAGATGTCTCCTGATGTCTCCTGTTGTCTCCTGATGTCTCCTGATGTCTCCTGACGTCTCCTGACATCTCCTGACGTCTCCTGACGTTTCCTGACGTCTCCTGACGTTTCCTGCTGTCTCCTGTTGTCTCCTGATGTCTCCTGTTGTCTCCTGTTGTCTCCTGATGTCTCCTGATGTCTCCTGTTGTCTCCTGATGTCTCATGATGTCTCCTGTTGTCTCCTGATGTCTCATGATGTCTCCAGATGTCTCCTGATGTCTCCTGTTGTCTCCTGATGTCTCCAGCCGGCTGTAATCACTACATTACTTAAAACCAGATGTCTCCTGATGTCTCCTGTTGTCTCCTGACGTCTCCTGACGTCTCCTGACGTCTCCTGACGTTTCCTGATGTCTCCTGTTGTCTCCTGATGTCTCCTGTTGTCTCCTGATGTCTCCTGATGTCTCCTGTTGTCTCCTGATGTCTCCTGTTGTCTCCTGTTGTCTCCTGATGTCTTCTGTTGTCTCCTGACGTCCCCTGCTGTCTCCTGATGTCTCCTGTTGTCTCCTGTTGTCTCCTGATGTCTCCTGATGTCTCCTGATGTCTCCTGTTGTCTCCTGATGTCTCCTGTTGTCTCCAGATGTCTCCTGATGTCTCCTGTTGTCTCCTGATGTCTCCAGCCGGCTGTAATCACTACACTACTTAAAACCAGATGTCTCCAGCCAGTTGTAATCACTACACTACTTAAAACCAGATGTCTCCTGATTTCTCCTGTTGTCTCCTGTTGTCTCCTGATGTCTCCTGTTGTCTCCACCAGGCTGTAATCACTACACTACTTAAAACCAGATGTCTCCTGATGTCTCCTGATGTCTCCTGTTGTCTCCTGATGTCTCCTGTTGTCTCCTGTTGTCTCCTGATGTCTCCTGATGTCTCCTGTTGTCTCCTGTTGTCTCCACCAGGCTGTAATCACTACACTACTTAAAACCAGATGTCTCCTGATGTCTCCTGTTGTCTCCTGATGTCTCCTGTTGTCTCCACCAGGCTGTAATCACTACACTACTTAAAACCAGATGTCTCCTGATGTCTCCTGTTGTCTCCTGATGTCTCCTGTTGTCTCCTGATGTCTCCAGCCGGCTGTAATCACTACACCACTTAAAACCAGATGTCTCCTGATGTCTCCTGATGTCTCCTGTTGTCTCCTGTTGTATCCTGATGTCTCCTGTTATCTCCTGTTGTCTCCTGTTGTCTCCTGATGTCTCCTGTTGTCTCCTGATGTCTCCAGCCGGCTGTAATCACTACACCACTTAAAACCAGATGTCTCCTGATGTCTCCTGATGTCTCCTGTTGTCTCCTGTTGTCTCCTGATGTCTCCTGTTGTCTCCACCAGGCTGTAATCACTACACTACTTAAAACCAGATGTCTCCTGATGTCTCCTGTTGTCTCCTGTTGTCTCCTGATGTCTCCTGTTGTCTCCTGATGTCTCCAGCCGGCTGTTATCACTACACCACTTAAAACCAGATGTCTCCTGATGTCTCCTGATGTCTCCTGTTGTCTCCTGTTGTATCCTGATGTCTCCTGTTATCTCCTGTTGTCTCCTGTTGTCTCCTGATGTCTCCTGTTGTCTCCTGATGTCTCCAGCCGGCTGTAATCACTACACCACTTAAAACCAGATGTCTCCTGATGTCTCCTGATGTCTCCTGTTGTCTCCTGATGTCTCCTGATGTCTCCTGTTGTCTCCTGTTGTCTCCTGTTGTCTCCTGATGTCTCCTGATGTCTCCTGATGTCTCCTGTTGTCTCCTGTTGTCTCCTGATGTCTCCTGTTGTCTCCTGTTGTCTCCTGATGTCTCCTGTTGTCTCCACCAGGCTGTAATCACTACACTACTTAAAACTCAGATGTCTCCTGTTGTCTCCTGTTGTCTCCTGATGTCTCCTGTTGTCTCCTGATGTCTCCAGCCGGCTGTAATCACTACACCACTTAAAACCAGATGTCTCCTGATGTCTCCTGATGTCTCCTGTTGTCTCCTGTTGTCTCCTGATGTCTCCTGTTGTCTCCTGTTGTATCCTGATGTCTCCTGTTATCTCCTGATGTCTCCTGACGTCTCCTGACGTCTCCTGACGTCTCCTGACGTTTCCTGATGTCTCCTGTTGTCTCCTGATGTCTCCTGTTGTCTCCTGATGTCTCCTGTTGTCTCCTGATGTCTCCTGTTGTCTCCTGATGTCTCCTGTTGTCTCCTGTTGTCTCCTGATGTCTTCTGTTGTCTCCTGACGTCCCCTGCTGTCTCCTGATGTCTCCTGTTGTCTCCTGATGTCTCCTGATGTCTCCTGTTGTCTCCTGTTGTCTCCTGATGTCTCCAGATGTCTCCTGATGTCTCCTGTTGTCTCCTGATGTCTCCAGCCGGCTGTAATCACTACACTACTTAAAACCAGATGTCTCCTGATTTCTCCTGTTGTCTCCTGTTGTCTCCTGATGTCTCCTGTTGTCTCCACCAGGCTGTAATCACTACACTACTTAAAACCAGATGTCTCCTGATTTCTCCTGATGTCTCCTGATGTCTCCTGTTGTTTCCTGTTGTCTCCTGATGTCTCCTGATGTCTCCTGTTGTCTCCTGTTGTCTCCACCAGGCTGTAATCACTACACTACTTAAAACCAGATGTCTCCTGATGTCTCCTGTTGTCTCCTGATGTCTCCTGTTGTCTCCACCAGGCTGTAATCACTACACTACTTAAAACCAGATGTCTCCTGATGTCTCCTGTTGTCTCCTGATGTCTCCTGTTGTCTCCTGATGTCTCCAGCCGGCTGTAATCACTACACCACTTAAAACCAGATGTCTCCTGATGTCTCCTGATGTCTCCTGTTGTCTCCTGTTGTATCCTGATGTCTCCTGTTATCTCCTGTTGTCTCCTGTTGTCTCCTGATGTCTCCTGTTGTCTCCTGATGTCTCCTGTTGTCTCCTGATGTCTCCAGATGTCTCCTGATGTCTCCTG
>NW_025745263.1:0-2500 GCF_021184085.1 Oncorhynchus gorbuscha | reverse complement strand
GAGGACGCATGACTTTCAACCTTCGTCTCTCCCGAGCCCGTACGGGAGTTGTAGCGATGAGACAAGATAGTAGCTACTAAAACAATTGGATACCATGAAATTGGGGTGAAAAAGGGAATAAAATAAAATAAAAAAATGCCAATTGTACGTTCCCTCAAAACTTGTGACACCTGTCGCATTGTGTTGTGTGACAAAACTGCACATTTTAGAGTGGCCTTTTATTGTCCCCAGTACAAGGTGCACCTGTGTAATCAGCTTCTTGATATGCCACACCTGTCAGGTGGATGGATTATCTTGACAAAGAAGAAATGTCACTAAACAGGGATGTAAAACAAATTTGTGCACAACATTTGAGAGAAATAAGCTTTTTGTGCGTATGGAAAATGTCTTGGGATCTTTTAATTCAGCTCATGAAACATGGGACCAACCCTTTACATGTTGTTTGGGTTTATATTTTTGTTCAGTACAGATTCATTTATTGGGGGTGTTTGGCTAGAGTTATGCTAACCCGTTGCTTGCTAGCCTGCTGGCTAGCTATAGAGGTTAGCTGGATAGTTAACAGAGGTTAGCTGGATAGTTAGCTTGCTGGCTAGCTACCGAGGTGAGCTGGATAGTTAGCTACAGTAGTTAGCTACCGAGGTGAGCTGGATAGTTAGCTACAGTAGTTAGCTATAGAGGTTAGCTGGATAGTTAGCTTACTGGCTAGCTACCGAGGTGAGCTGGATAGTTAGCTACAGTAGTTAGCTATAGAGGTTAGCTGGATAGTTAGCTTGCTGGCTAGCTACCGAGGTGAGCTGGATAGTTAGCTACAGTAGTTAGCTATAGAGGTTAGCTGGATAGTTAGCTTGCTGGCTAGCTACCGAGGTGAGCTGGATAGTTAGCTACAGTAGTTAGCTACCGAGGTGAGCTGGATAGTTAGCTTGCTGGTTAGCTACAGAGGTTAGCTGGATAGTTAGCTTGCTGGCTAGCTACCGAGGTGAGCTGGATAGTTAGCTCAGTAGTTAGCTATAGAGGGTAAGCTGGTTAGTTAGCAACAGTAGTTAGCTATAGAGGTTAGCTGGATAGTTTGCTGCAGTAGTTTGTTTAAATGTATACTGGCATTTGAAGACAGCGTGGGAAAAGGGAATCCTGGACACACTGTGGACACCATAGACACATTTACATGTAGGTGTAGACGCCTTGGGAATATCAAGATCAGAACTCCATAATCATTAAAACTGCATGAAGTGTCAAGTGTAGACAGGGCCAGAGAGGCTTGTGTCCAGGAGACGAGGAGCAGGGCCGTGCAACGCTAACATTACTCGTCTGTAAGAAAGTTAAACAACTGTGAACAAAACCCAGACACTTGAGGTTGACCTTCACCAAGCCCCCAGACCAAGACGGCTCCCTGGTGTCTGACTCTTGTCTGCCTGGGAGAAAGACCCAATAGGATTCCATTCAGAGGACATTTAACTTACATTTACATTTCATTTGATATCGGTAATTACTTTCCATTGACTAGAGAATCACCCTGTCTGTCTCTCTGCCAGTCTGTCTGTCTCTGCCAGCCTGCCTGTCTGTCCCCCGTCTGTCTCTCTGCCAGTCTGTCTGTCTCTGCCAGCCTGTCTGTCTCTCTGCCAGTCTGTCTGTCTCTCTGCCAGCCTGTCTGTCTCTCTGCCAGTCTGTCTGTCTCTCTGCCAGCCTGCCTGTCTCTCTGCCAGCCTGCCTGTTTGTCCCCGTCTGTCTCTCTGCCAGCCTGTCTGTCTCTCTGCCAGCCTGTCTGTCTGTCTCCCGTCTGTGGTGTGGTAGTGGTGTGTGTGGTGTGGTGGTGGTAGTGGTGTGGTGTGGTAGTGATGTGTGTGTGTGTGTGGTGTGGTGGTGGTAGTGGTGTGGTGTGGTAGTGGTGTGTGTGTGTGTGTGGTGTGAATGTGGTAGTGGTGTGTGGGTGTATGGTGTGGTAGTGTGTGTGTGTGTGTATGGTGTGGTAGTGGTGTGTGTGTGTGTGTGTGTGTGTGTGTGTGTGTGTGTGTGTGTGTGTGTGTGTGTGTGTGTGTGTGTGTGTGTGTGTGTGTGTGTGTGTGTGGTGTGGTGTGGTGTGTGTGTGCGTGTGTATGGTGTGTGTGTGTGTGTGTGTGTGTGTGTGTGTGTGTGTGTGTGTGTGTGTGTGTGTGTGTGTGTGTGTGTGTGTGTGTGTGTGTGTGTGTGTATGGTGTGGTAGTGTGTGTAGTGTGTGTGTGTGTGTGTGTGTGTGTGTGTGTGTGTGTGTGTGTGTGTATATGGTGTGTGTGTGTGTGTGTGTGTGTGTGTGTGTGTGTGTGTGTGTGTGTGTGTGTGTGTGTGTGTGTGTGTGTGTGTGTGTGTGTGTGTGTGTGTGTGTGTGTGTGTGTGTGTGTGTGTGTGTGTGTGTGTGTGTGTGTGTGTGTGTGTGCGTGCGTGCGTGCGTACGTGCGTGCGTGCGTGCGTGCGTGTGTGTGCGTGCGTGCGTGTGTGTGTGTGTGTGGTGTGGTGTGGTAGTGTGTGT
>NW_025745262.1:0-37926 GCF_021184085.1 Oncorhynchus gorbuscha | reverse complement strand
GACCGTTCATTCCCTCCATTGCGTCCTTAGCATCCTCGGCATTGTCGTACTCACAAAGCCGAATCCACGAGGCCTTCCTGTTTCTCTGTCCATGATGACATCACATTTTGCGATGCTTCCGTACTTGGAGAAAGCTTCCGCAAGAGATTGCTCTGTGGTGTCGAATTAGGCCACCGACGAAAAGTTTTCCTTCGTCGGACATGTTTCTTTGTCTTTTACGAACAGAACGAGAAAAGCTGCTGCTTGGAGGTACGTCGTCGGAAAAGAAATGGAGGCTTGCCGCGAAATATTATAAAGATTAATTTGACTCCGCCCACATTAAATAAACGGATACGATTGGTTGCAAACATGCCGTAAAACCTAGTTTAGTGACGTAAAACACATTTTGTTGAAGTGGAGCGCGCCAAGAATTTTGGCCGATTAGTGAAGCAGTCTTTTCTTGCTAACTAAATCAACGATTCAAATGGCAACGACTAGCAAGATACCGTTGCAGTCAAGAAATTTGCCGTGGTAAGTTGAATCAGCTTAGCTAGTTTACGTGTTGCCAGCAAGGTAGTTTTACGTTACGTTTAGCAGGATTGGGGTTGTCACTAGTTAACACAGCCACAAACTCATAATTCTGGCTAAACCCCGCCCATTTCTACAAAGTTATCTCCTTAAAATTATTTTAGACGTAACCACACTGCTAATCTTATGTCTATCTTTATTCATAAATGAAGACATAGCCACTGTTGTAGCCAATGTTTATTTTGTGGCTGTGTAATGACTGTGGTTGTGTTATCTAGTGGAAACCTTTAGCTACTGTAGCTCGCCGAACTTCAATCAATGTTTCGCTTGTGTGTGATGTGTATTTTTCGCTGACTTGTAAACGTTATTTTCAGAACATCTTACCATGCATGTATGATGTCAATGAATATGACGTTACTTTTCGTACCGCTCCTTGACTTATTGTCCGGACACATACCAGCTCTAGCAAGAACTGGTCCCTAGCCCGACCCGCGGTCCCGCAGTGTTGTAATAAATGTATGTGACGCAGTCCCGGTCCCAGCAATTTTTTCAACCCCTAGTCAAGATCAAAATGCTCAAAAGAGATTCTCACGTAGCCAAATGTATTAGGCTATCGGTATTATTGGGCTTTATCAGCCAATAGGGTAGAGGTAGTTTGAAAGATAGTAGAGTTGGGGCGAAATATAGAGAGCAAACACTTGACTTGAGCTACATTTTACATAACATTTAGAAGCGGAACAATTTGCAAACTGAGTAAAATATATGTGTTATTAATATTTCATTCCTGTCAATGTTTCATATAATGTTTTTCTGAATCAAAACGGGCTTTAGGTGGGCGTGACAAAGGGCGCAGTCGCCATATGACCTACAGATGCACATGCGTTTTGCAGTATGTTGTTTTTTCCCGATGTCTAAACCCCATTTTCCGTACGTGATGCACACGTGCTTCGCAAGGTCAATTGGCGAAGACCAGTTGAGCCCTGTTCGACCAAAGCTAATATTAGAACAGATGAACGTTATTCTTTGGTCGTTTTACGGGTTTCATAGGCTGGCAGAGCTACCAACAGACTGGCGCGTACAATGGCGCATTACAACAATTCATTTATTTCTATTCTTCTGTCACATTCATCTCTAGCAACATCAATACATTGAACTGGTTGTTTTCATATAGAGTACTGATTTCAAATCACTAGCTTGCCCAGCATGATGGCATGCTAAATTATGCACAGAACAGTTGTGTGTATTGATTTTGCACGCCATTATGTTGGCTGGTTTGCAGTACCCACGTGTAGTAATTGTCCCAGTGTCATTCTTACAAGAGACACATTTCCATTTACACAACCGTCATGATCATTTTGACCTCTGTATGGTCCTTCCCAATAGATCACTTTTACTTCCATCTGTACCGCCGCATTGTAATGCCACGCATTATTGGGCACAGACAACACCACAAAGGACAAGAAGGTAGAGATAACTATACATCACGTGAAGCAGCCACAACTGTCAGTATGAGTGAGTCTTTGAATGAGGAGATGGAGATAAAACTGTCCAGTTTGAGTGTTTGTTGCAGCTGGTTCCAGTCGCTAGCTGCAGCAAACTGAAAAGAAGGAGCGACCACGGGATGTGTGTGCTTTGGGGACCTTTAAGAGAATGGGACTGGCAGAATGGGTATTGTATGTGGAGGATGAGGGCTGCAGTAGGTATCTCAGATAGGGGAGTGAGGCTAATAGGGTTTCATAAAGAAGCATCAACCAGTGGGTCTTGCGACAGGTATACAGAGATGGCCAGTTTACAGAGGAGTATAGAATGCAGTGATGTGTCCTATAAGGAGCATTGGTGGCAAATCTGATGGCCGAATGGTAAAGAACATCTAGCCGCTCGAGAGAACCCTTACCTGCTGATCTATAAATTATGTCTCTGTAATCTAGCATGGGTAAGATGGTCATCCGAATCAGGGTTATTTTGACAGCAGGGGATGAAAAGAGGAGCGATTATGATAGAGGAAACCAAATCTAGATTTAACCTTACCCCGCAGCTTTGATATGTGCTGAGATAAGGACAGTGTACCGTCTAGCCATACTCCCAAATGCTTGCATGCGGTGACGACGTCAAGCTCTAAACCCTCAGAGGTAGGAATCACATCTGTGAGGAGAGGGGCATTCTTCTTACCAAACTACATGACCTTTGTTTTTGAGGTGTTTCAGAACAAGGTTAAGGGCATAGAAAGCTTGTTGTGCACTAAGAAAGCTTTGTTTTAGAGCGTTTAATACAAAATCCGGGGAGGGCCAGTTTAGTATAAGACTGTATCATCTGCATATAATGGATGAAAGAGCTTCCTACTGCCTGAATTTTAGAGTAGGGTCTACCTGCAGATGGCGTTTACTACATGCCGGGGCCTCTACACGTCATAAACGATATGCTTCACCCACTGCCACTGAGGCTGCTAGCTAGCTAGGACGCCGGCACACACTGTGCCACAAAAGTTCAACATTCACCTTCTGCTACCATTTCTGTCAAGCCGTCTATGCATACAATTTGATGCATATATTCGATAAATCCAACATACGCACCACACAGAACACACTGCAGCTGCCTCTGCAACGCAATGCTGCAAGACAAACAACAGCGTTTCATGGAAATGAATGTACTTATGGTGTACCAAAACGCATGCTGGTGTGACCGAGGCGTTACAGCGGGTAATCACTACCTGGTCGTTTGAAACTATTCTGTGAAATACGGTTTGATTAGTGGAAGGAATCAATGTGATTTGAGTTGGCTACACTAGCTAGCTACTTCCCTTGCCACAACATTAACAGAATTGGAAAATCAGTGTTCGGCAGGCGGGGGCAAAAGACACTGTACCGGCGTCTCTAGCCTAGCTAGCTAGCAGCCTACTTCGGTGGGTTTTTTCGTGGTTGGCATCCAATGTTGGTGCATTACTGCCACCTACTGTGCTGGATGCTGGCCAGATGTGGCGCTAGCAGCCTCAATGGCAGTGGGCGCGACATGTAGTTAGTGACACATAGAGGGCACAGAATGTAGTGGGGGCGTGGCATGTATACTGAACAAAAATATAAAGTAAAATGCAACAATTTCTTTACGATTTTACTGAGTTACAGTTCATATAAGGAAATCAATCAATTTAAATAAATTAGGCCCTAATCTATGGATTTCACATGACTGGGAATACAGACATGCAGCTGTTGGTCAGAGATACCTAAAAAATAAAATGTTTTAACAAGTCAGCATCTGTGTGACTACCATTTGCTCTCATATGCAGCAATAATATAAAAAAATATAGGTCCATTATCTTTCTTGCATACTTTATTTTAGTCACACGTTTACAAAGAAAGTGTTTTAATCCAAAATATTTTACATTGATTTATTTTTACTAGAGGTCGGCCGATTTATGATTTTTTCAACACCGATACCGATTATTGGAGGACCCAAAAAACCGATGTCGATTAATCGGCCGATAATTATTATTATTTTTTATTTTTTGTAATAATGACAATTACAACAATACTGAATGAACACTTATTTTAACTTAATATAATACATAAATAAAAATACATTTAGCCCCAAATAAATAATGAAACATGTTCAATTTGGTTTAAATAATGCAAAAACAAAGTATTGGAGAAGTAAAAGTGCAATATGTGCCATGTAAAAAGCTAACGTTTGAGTTCCTTGCTCAGAACAGGAGAACATATGAAAGTTGGTGGTTCCTTTTAACATGAGACTTCAATATTCCAAGGTAAGAGGTTTTAGGTTGTAGTTAATATAGTATTTATAGGACTATTTCTCTCTATACCATTTGTATTTCATATTCCTTTGACTATTGGATGTTCTTATAGGCATTATAGTATTGCCAGTGTAACAGTATAGCTTCCGTCCCTCTCCTCGCCCCTACCTGGGCTCAAACCAGGAACACATTGACAGCAGCCACCCTCGAAGCAGCATTACTCATCGCTCCACAAAGCCGCAGCCCTTGCAGAGCAAGGGGAATAACTACTCCAAGTCTCAGCGAGTGTTGTTTGAAACGCTATTAGCGCGCACCCTGCTAACTAGCTAGCCATTTCACATCGGTTACACCAGCCATTAGGCTAATAGGCTTGAAGTCATAAACAGTGCTGTGCTTGCGAAGAGCTGCTGGCAAAACACACTAAAGTGCTGTTTGAATGAATGCTTACGAGCATGTTGCTGCCTACCATCGCTCAGTCAGACTGCTCTATCAAATCGTAGACTTAATTATAACATAATAAACAGAAATACGAACCTTTGGTCATTAATATGGTTGAATCCGGAAACTATCATTTCGAAAACAAAACGTTTTATATTTCAGTGAAATACGTAACCGTTCGGTATTTTATCTAACGGGTGGCATCCCTAAGTCTAAATATTCTTGTTACATTGCACAACCTTCAATGTTATGTCATAATTACGTAAAATTCTGGCAAATTAGTTCGCAACGAGCCAGGCGGCCCAAACTGTTACATATACCCTGACTCTGCGTGCAATGAACGCAAGAAAAGTGACACAATTTCACCTGGTTAATATTGCCTGGTAACCTGGATTTCTTTTAGCTAAATATGCAGGTTTAAAAATACATACTTCTGTGTATTGATTTTAAGAAAGGCATTGGTGTTTATGGTTAGGTACAGTCCTCCAACGATTGTGCTTTTTTCGCAAATGCACTTTTGTGAAATCATCTCCCAGCATTGCATTGATTATAAGCAACGCAGGACACGCTAGATAAACTAGTAATATCATCAACCATGTGTAGTTATAACTAGTGATTCTGATTGATTGTTTTGTTATAAGATACGTTTAATGCTAGCTAGCAACTTACCTTGGCTTCTACTGCATTTGTGTAGCAGTCTCCTTGTGGAGTGCAACGAGAGGCAGGTGGTTATAGCGTTGGACGAGTTAACTGCAAGGATACAAGATTGCAAGAATGGATCCCCCGAGGTGACAAGGTGAAAATCTGTCGTTCTGCCCCTGAACAAGGCAGTTAACCCACCGTTCCTAGGCCGTCATTGAAAATAAGAATGTGTTCTTAACTAACTTGCCTAGTTAAATAAAGGTATAACATTTTTTTAAAATCGGCGCCCAAAAATACAGATTTCCGATTGTTATGAAAACTTGAAATCGGCCATTCAGATTAATCGGTCAACCTCTACTTTTTACACTATTTGGACTTAAGTGACCCAAAAGACCAAGGATTTACATGGCATAAAAACCCCTCATATTTAGGAAGTTAAAGACAACTGCACCGTGCTTCTCCGCTCATATATCCTAGTCTACAGACTATTTAAGTGAGACCACACATAAAGGCGCACTTGATCTCGCACACCCAACAAAAGAGAAGAAAGGTAGGCTACTGAACTTGAAGCAGAATTTTCCTTTGAGAGTTTTGAATAGTATGACAAATATGTGCTTTTATTACAATATATAATGCATACTAAACAGAAAGACAACCGTTTGAATTAATCTGTTGGACACATTTATTTCTTCATATTTTCAGCAGGAATGCAGCTCTCTATTCCCACCACCGCTTCCCTGACTCTAATGTAGGCACTATGTGCGGATGCTGGCTGACATTTTTGGCACATATTTTTAGGGTTGAGAAATACAGACCACAGACCCTAGATGACTTGATTTCTCACAAGAACATATTAAGCACCAGTAAGTATGTTTTTGTTAATCTTTGAAACAGCAGGGACGGAACTACTATTGAAAACCTGACCCTTATCCATTCCAGCCACAATTCAATTGTATGGTTCAAGTGAATGTATTCCAAATAATGTTTTCATGCTCAAATGAACTATAACATGTTTTGCATAATTTCTATGTAACAACCCTGGCTTTCTTCAGTCCAGAAGTTTATCAGTGAGGACAGACTGCCACATCTCTTCTATGGACCTCCAGGTACAGGGAAGTCGTCTACTATTCTAGGTACTGCCAAGCAGCTCGACAAGGACAATGAGTTCAACGCTATGGTCTTGGAGGTACGCTCCAACTCAGCACGTAGAATTATCAGAAATAAATGTAACGCTCATAACACTTTACTTGAGGGTTGTCCTGTTTTCCAGTCAGCTAGATTGATTCTTAACATTTAAATGTTAGTGTGGGGCATAAAGAATTGTTCTCGGTTGCAATCAAGGTTATGTTCCAATTTACAGTGAATTCAGAGAGTATTCAGACCCTTTAACTTTTTCCACATTTTGTAACGTTTCAGCCTTATTCTAAAATTGATTAAATGTATTTATTTTCTCATCAATCTACACACAATACCCCATAATGACAAAGCGAAAACAGGTTTTTAGATTTTTTTTGCACAAAAAAAAACGTTATTTACATAATGTATTCAGACCCTTTGCTATGAGCCTCGAAATTGAGCTCAGCTGCATCCTTTTTCCATTGATCATCCTTGAGATGTTTTTACAACTTCATTGGAGTCCACCGGTGGTAAATTCAATTGATTGGACAATGTTTGCAAAGTTACACACCTGTTTATATAAGTTCCCACAGTTGACAGCGCATGTCAGAGCAAATCCCGACGGTTGCTCTGACAGCCTTAGGTGTTCCTCTGTGGAGATGGTAGAACCTTCCAGAAGGACAACCATTTCTGCAGCACTCCACCAATCAGGCCTTTGTGGTAGATTCGCCAGATGGAAGCCACTCTTCAGAAAAAGGCACATGACAGCCCGCTTGGAATTTGCCAAAGGCACCTAAAGGACTCTCAGACCATGTGAAACAAGATTCTCTGGTCTGATGAAACCAAGCTTGAACTATTTGGCCTGAATGCCAAGCATCACGTCTGGAAGAAACCTGCCACCATACCTACAGTGATGGCAGCATCATGCTGTGAGGATGTTTTTCAGTGGCAGGGACTGGGAGACAAGTCAGGATCGAGGGAAGATGAACATAGCAAAGTACAGAGAGATCTTTGATGAAAACCTGCTCCAGAGCACTCAGGACCTCAGACTGGGGTGAATGTTCATCTTCCAATAGGACAACGACCCTAAGCAGACAGCCTAGACAAATCAGGAGTAGCTTCGGGACAAGTCTCTGAATGTCCTTGAGTAGCCCAGCCAGAACCCGGACTTGAACCCGATCGAACATCTCTGGAGAGACCTGAAAATAGCTGTGCAGCGACGCTCCCCATCCAACCTGACAGAGCTTGAGAGAATCTGCAGAAGAATGGGAGAAACTCCCCAAATACAGGCGTACCAAGCTTGTAGCGTCATATCCAAGAAGACTCAAGGCTGTAATTGCTGCCAAAAAGGTGCTTCAACAAAGTACTGAGTAAATGCTTATGTAAATATGATATTTCTGTTTTTATTTTGAATTAATTTACAAAAATGTCTAAAAACCTGTTTTCACTTTGTCATCATGGGGTTTTGTGTGTAGATTGATGAGGGAAATAAACAATTGAATCAATTTTAGAATACGCTGTAACTGTCAAGCCTGCTCCCGCTCTTCCTCCCCTGGCTCTCAAGGGCGCCAGGCTCCCCAGCATTGTGCACTCCTGCTATCATCATTACACACACCTGCCTTCCCCCCGTCACACGCATTAGCGATTATTGGACTCACCTGGGCTCAATCACCTCTGTCAATACCTTCCATATATCTGTCTGGTTCCCTGCTCTGTTCCCTGCTTTTGCATTAATGTTTGTATGTCTTTGTATACCCGTGTGCTGACGCTGTTACTGTCCTGTTACCTGTTTGTTCCGCATTAAATGTTCAACATCCTGTACCTGCTTCTCATCTCTGGTGTCGCTCCTTACAGTAACGCCACAAAATGTGGAAAAGGTCAAGGGGTCTGAATACTTTCCAAATGCACTGTATCTGTTATTATAACAAATTATTGTTCTTACATGTTAATGCATTTATTTTAGCTAAACGTGTCCGACGACCGAGGTGTTGATGTTGTTTGAGGACCCATCCTGAGTTTTGCCAGCACCAGGACCATATTCAGTAAGACAATAATAATAGTGGATGTGAATCTTTCCTTTCAAGCACAATTCAGTACGCATCTTGATACATGGGTTCCGATACGATAACATAACAATTATTTTAGTTTGAAATGATTCAGTGAAATAGTTTGATTAGTGGAAGGAATCAATGCGATTCGGTTCAAGATTCAAAACGATTCGATGCACTAACATTTGTTGCATGGACACATTCATTTTACAGTCTATATTAAATGCTGATGGCGCTCAGGAGCTGGGCCTTTCTAAACTGGATCTATCTGATTTGACTTCTCTGAGCTGAGTGACACACTGTTTGTGTGAGTGAGTGCTTTACAGTGTATGGTGTGTGTATGACCCTGAGCTGAGCATTAGGCAGACTGAGCATCTATCACTATCAGATTAGTTGGGGGACAGGCAATCTGAAATCCCCATCACCCACTGATTCACTTGCCATTTTAGCAGATACATTTATTTTAGCAAGTAAAATGTTAATATTTATCTTTAGAAATTAGCTTTGACTTAGCCAATTAACATAACACAGATATTTATCTGTGATGAAGTCTGATTGGCCAAGCTTCAGATCAATCACTCCCACTTGAGTCCAGTTGCAGAAGAAGGTGTGGTCTAGTTAGGTTCTTTTCATAACGTATTATGGCTATAACAGTCTGTACTTTCTTTGTGCAGTCACAAAACCTATTTCAATGTTCTTGTCATTTCCTTGTGGTTCCTTGCATACCAAAATTGACATGCTAATAACTTCAGATCTATTGAATGCTCAAAAATATCTCAAATTCATTACACAAAGTTTCATAATTACACAATTATTCATTTGTTATGATGGATATCAGAAATACTCTTTGGAACTCTGTGTCCTTTGGAAAAAGTACAATATAAGGTTTTTGTGTTTTTTTGTTGCAGCTTTTCACTTTAGCAATCCGGTCCCTTGGTATCACCCAGGGCCTACACTGCAACATCTCTTTGTCGTGCTAACGTAAAGGGCCTCCCATTGATTGGGAACCATTTGGGGCAGCCTCCACCGAGGATAATTCCTTTGACATTCAAACTGTGGCCATTTGACGGCCGGGTTCTTTCTTAGCTGGGTGTCTTCCTGGATGACGTGAAGCCATTGAAGAAGAATGGGGATCTTTCTAACCTCATGGAGAGTTGTCTCCTATGAATTGAGGAGATTTATTGTCACATTCACTGGATAGGTTTAGTGAAATGTGTTGTTTTATGGGGTCAGCCATGGTAGTAGGGGGCCCCTGGAGCAAATTAAGGTTAAGTGCCTTGCTCAAGGGCACATCAACAGATTTTTCACCTTGTTGGCTCGGTTACTGGCCTAACGCTCTAACCGCTAGGCTACTTGCTGCCCTAGTAGACGCCTCAATCCTGTGTTGACTGTATATGTTGATTGGAAGAAGGTGTCCTTCCTAGTCACACGGTGTGGTCGTGGGGGGGTGACTCTGCTCTACCTCCTCAATCAGATCAACAGCGTCATTGCGTTTTGGTACACCAGCTTTGGATTTCGGCCACTTCTCAAAAGTGAAGGGTTTTGACCTCTTGAAACTTTATGGAGCAGAGCTCTTCTCCCGCTCCAACCGAGTGCAGCTTCCAAAATTATTGCTGTCCTTGTGAAATTACAACTTTACCCTGTTCATGTACAAATGACCAATGCACTGACGACTGTTTAAAGCAAAACTGCCAAAGCTATTTCTTATGGTGAACACGCCAATCGAAAAGCCCCAATCAGCAGTTAGATGTGAGTTGCGTCCACTCCGATAGCCTAACCTACACAACTTCACTGGTAAAACACCATTTTCTACACCGCATTTGGTAACAATGACCGAGCAAATTACATTGAATGTCACCCAATTAATAAAGCCTATGATTTGACATTGCGAAAGCCATTTTACAAGCATTTGAATGCGGAAGGTGCTGCACAGATGTACAAATATTAGATCAGGGATAAGCCTATCTCTCGTTGGCACGAGCAGCTATGCTCTGTGCGCACAGCTGTTAACTGACTTCAAGATCAGTGACTGTCATGCACATTTACATGCTTAATTCAATTTTGGCAAATGGGTGAGATGATGCATAAATTCAGTCACAAAAAGATTAGACGTATTTTCAGGGGGGGTACAATTAAATGAGTAAAACATTTTAGTGAACTGGCGGTTCATAATGTTTGAATTAATTTTCTGATTGACGCATGCAACTTTTGGATCGGTTTGGGCTCCCGTGGACCCGGCACACTCCTATCTTAAACGATCCATATCGGTAAATCATTTACAATCCCTAACAATAATCATTTTAGAGAAGTAGGTCTTTTAGCTACCGCATCGCAATCAGTTTCCCAGTCTTTTCAGCAAGGACAAGGGAATGTATGTTTCATGATTAGCGACTCATGGTGTAATTGTAACAGCATACAAGAACTTATGTCCTTTTGTTCACCTGACCTAGAATTCCTCACAATGAAATGCCGACCGTATTATCTCCCAAGGGAATTCTCCTCTGTTAATGTCACAGCTGTGTATATCCCCCCTCAAGCCATTACCACGGCCCTCAATGAACTTCCCTGGACTTTATGCAAACTGGATACCATATATCCTATGGCTGCATTTATTGTAGCGAGGGACTTTAACAAAGTAAATTTGAGAACAAGGCTACCTACATTCTATCAGCAAACTCTGAACCACTGCTACTCTGAACCACTGCTACCCTCCCCCGCCCTCCTTTTGGCAAATCTAACCACGACTCCAATTTGTTCCTTCCTAAAGGCATAAAATCGAACAGGATGTACCCGTTTTAAGTAATATTCAACGCTGGTCTGACCAATCGGAATCAATAAGACATTTAAACGTGTTAACCCTCGCAAGGCTGCCAGCCCAGAAAGCATCCCTAGTCGCGTCCTCCGAGCATGCTCAGACCAGCTGGCTGGTATGTTTTACGTAAATATTCCATCTCTCCCTGTCCCAGTCTGCTGTCTCCACATGCTTAAAGATGGCCACAATTGTTCCTGTACCCAAGAAGGCAAAGGTAACTGCACTAAATTACTATCGCCCGTAGCACTCACATCTGTCATCATGAAGTGCTTAGACCCACTTCAATTTGTTTACCTCTCCAATAGGTCCACAGATGATGCAATCGCCATAACACTGCCCAATCCCATCTGGACAAGAGGAATACCTATGTAAGAATGCTGTTCATTGACTATAGCTCAGCATTCAACACCATAGTACCCTCAAAGCTCATCATTAAGCTCGAGGCCCTGGGTCTCAATCCCACCCTGTGCAATTGGGTCCTGTACTTCCTGACGGGCCGCCCCCAGGTGGTGAAGGTAGGGAACAACACGTCCTCTTTGCTGATCCTTAACACTGGGGCCCCACAAGAGTGCGTGCTCAGCCCCTCCTGTACTTCCTGTTCACCCATGACTGCGTGACCATGCCCTCATCCAACTCAATCATCAAGTTTGCAGACGAAAAAACAGTAGTAGGCTTGATTACCAATAACGGTGAGAAAGCCTACAGGGAGGTGGTAAGGGCACTCGGAGTGTGGTGTCAGCAAAACAGCCTCTCACTCAACGTCAACAAAACAAAGGAGATGATCGTGGACTTCAGGAAACAGCAGAGGGGGCCCTCTGAGTACACATCACGGACAAACTGAAGTGTTCCACCCACACAGACAGTGTGGTGAAGAAGGTGCAACACCGTCTCTTCAACTTCATGAGGCTGAATAAATTTGGCTTGTCATCTAAAACCCTCACAAACTTTTACAGATGCACTATGAGAGCATCCTGTCGGGCTCCATCACGGCCTGGTATGGCAACTGCACAGCCCACAACCGCAAGGCTCTCCTGGTGGTGGTGCGGTTTGCACAACGATTCACCGGGGGCAAACTACCGGCCCTCCAGGACACCTACAACACCCGATGTCACAGGAAGGCCAAAAAGATGATCAAGGACAACAACCACCCGGGCCACTGCCTGTTCACCCCGCTACCATCCAGATGGTGAGGTCAGCACAGGTGCATCAAAGCTGGGGCCGAGAGAATGAAAAACAGCTTCTATCTCAAAGCCATCAGACTGTTGAACAGCCATCCCTAACACAGTGAGGCTGCCGCCTACATACAGTTGTTAAATCATTGGCCACTTTAATAATTGGTTCACTAGTCACTTTAATAATGCCACTTTAATATTGTTTACATATCTTGCATTACTCATCTCATATGTATATACTGTATTTTATACCATCTTTTGCATCTTGCCTATGTCGCTCTGTCATTGCTCATCCATATATTTATAGATATATATTCTTATTCCTTTCCTTTACTTAGAGTTGTGTTTATTAGGTAGTTGTTGTGTAATTGTTAGATTACATGTTAGATATTGCTGCACTGTCGGTACTAAAAGCACAAGCATTTCGCTACACTCGGAAGAACATCTGCTAACCATGTGTATGCGACCAATTTAAATGTGATTTGATTTGAACACATGATTATTTAAAGTCCCCGTATCCTACACAGGCAGCCCTTACTTCAATTCACAAAATGTGTGTTTATTTTTTTGTTTTTGTCTTCCAAGAAGGGTTTCAAGTTGGTGACACTGGACGAGGCCGATGCTATGACCCGGGATGCCCGGAATGCATTGCGGCGAGGTAACCATCTGCTTTGATGTGGTCACCTGCTGTGCACCAACTGGCCAAATGAGCTGCCTGCCAGCTATCCAGTCATTTCCAGTCATCCTCACTGATTAAAAGATGTGCTTACTGTAACATGAGATAAGAGATGACAAACAAAATGTTGAATGCATTTAGGAGGGGATACTGCATATTACCCTGTTATTACTGCTTATGATTTACAATATGAATGTGCTGCAATTGCTTGTAACAGATCCCACTGATTTAACAGCGGGTTAATATTTTGTATTTTACATTTTTATGAGGTTATGTCTGCTGATCTTCAGAACATTGACATCCATTTCTCCCTTCCTCTCCTCTTGCTTCCTCTCCATTATCGATCTCCTCCACCTCGCTCTTCCACTCCTACAGTCATTGAGAAGTACACAGAGAACACGCGTTCTGCCTGATCTGTAACTCCAGATGCACCAGGTTCCTTCCTGTCTCAGGACCAGTTGATCCCCAGGCTGGAGTATGTTATCCAACAGGAGAGGTGAGGGGGTCTAGAGAGGCCCGAGGGTATCTGGAGGGGCAGGCTTTTAGTGTCCCAGAAAGACACTCTGTGCTGGGTTTTATTGTTGCCTTTTAATCAGAGGCGTGTCTGATCTTGTCCCCGCAGCATTGATATAACTCCAGATGGAATAAAAGCTATTGTGACCCTATCATCGGGAGACATGAGAAGATCACTCAACGTACTGCAGGTACGGAAAAACCTATTACCAGTGTGTAGCTAAATGTAGTCAATTGCATCACAGTGTTCAGTTTTTTATTGCTGATCAAAATGAATGAATGTATTAACTAGTGATGGTCACCAATATGGAATATCGATATTAGTAGCATTTTTTCAATTTCATATTGATGTATCAGTTTGAAAAAATACATTGCAACTGTGTGAATGTTCACTTTTCGGTAAAGTCTAGACTTCTGCTTGTGGAATGCCCATTGGGACAGGTGTAAAATGTTCTGGTAGCATAAACCTACCTAACCAGTTTGAATACAATGGGAAGCCCACAGTTGATGGCCCATCGGCAGGCAATTAAATAAGCTAATTCAAGAACCTGCCTTGTGAGAAGGTCTGTGAGGGTTTTCTGCATACAGGAACAGTCATTTATACTTTTTTACAGAACAGTGTAGGTTAAAGCTAGAATCCTTCATTTCAAAATGTCACTGTTTTGGTAAAAAGCTGAGGGATGGGCCTGGATAAATGTAACCACTGTCAAATTCATAGACCGAGCTGCCTACGGATGCAAGGACTAACCATCCATGATATCAACATTTGAGTTTTAATCATGTTTTGAGGCTATACTGTTTTTCTTTACATTGTTTATCAACATTGGAGTAAAACATGCTGATATTTTGGTTTCTGATGGGGTATGATAGTTGAACTAAGCTCATGAGGTATTTATGTTATATTCTCCAAGAATCAATGGATATATATCATTAATGTATAAGTCCAAAAATGGATGTAGCAACTAAGGATTATAGCTTTAAAGACGTCCTCCAGAGATGTTTTTAATGTTCGTGTTGAAAAGCGATATCCTAAATAATGTACACATTAAAGGTAAAACAATATGTTTTGAGCAGAATAGTGTTTTTTTTTTTTACACAACTGCAAACTTTTAAGGAGTAAGGCATTCAAGGATGTCATAAGGTGAATGCACCAATTTGTAAGTCGCTCTGGATAAGAGCGTCTGCTAAATGACTTAAATGTAAATGTAAGGAGTTGGTCCGATGTGATGTCATCAGCCTCCCACTTGCTTGAGGAACAATAGAGGACAAAATAGGAAAGGCCTACCCACTGGTGTCAGATCATACCTGGACCATCTATTGAGATGTACCCTTTGTTAAGTAAATTGGGTGTTTAACGAGGTCAAAAGGAGACTGGAGTAGGACCTCCTGTCAAGTTGGTTGTTGATCATTGCTAGACAGCCATTTTCAAGTCTTGCCGTAGATATTCAAGCCCATTTTATGTCAAACTGTAACTAGGCCACTCAGGGACATCGTCTTGGTAAGCAACTCCAGTGTATATTTGGCCTTGTGTTTTATGTTGTTGTCCTACTCGAAGGTCATTTTAATTTTTTCCCAGTATCTGTTGGAAAGCAGACTGAACCAGGTTTTCCGTTAGGATTTTCCCTGTGCTTAGCTCTATTCCGTTTCTTTTTATCCTCAAACTCCCTAATCCTTGACGATGACAAGCATACCCATAACATGATGCAGCCCACACCGTGCTTGAAAATATGATGAGTGGTACTCAGTGACATGTTGTGTTGGATTTGCCCCAAACATAATGCTTTGTATTCAGGACATAAAGTACATTTCTTTGCCACATTTTTTTGTTGTATTTAAGTGGCTTATTGCAAACAGCATGTTTTTGAATATTTTTTAAATTCTGTACAGGCTTATTTCTTTTCACTCTGTCAATTGGATTAGTATTTTGGAGTAATTACAATGTTGTTTACCCATGCTTAGTTTTCTCCTATTACTGCCATGTAATTGTTTAAAGTCACCATTGTCCTAATGGTGAAGTCTCTGAGCAGTTCCCTTCCTCTCCGGCAACTGAGATAGGAATGATTCCTGTATCTTTGTAGTGACTGGGTGTATTGATATCCAAAGTGTTATTAATGATGTCTGCTTAAAAAAATAAATAATGTTTTACACATCTTCCAATACTTCGCAAGGCATTGAAAAACCTTTGTGGTTAAATCTTTGTTTGAAATTCCCTGCTCGACTAAGGGACCGTCCAGATACCTTTTGTTTATGAGGTAACTGTTCAAAAAACATGTTAAACACTATTTTTGCACAGAGTGAGTCCATGCAACTTATTATGACTTGTTAAGCACACTTCTACTCGTAAAAGTATTTAGACTTGTCATAACCAAGGGGTTGAATACTTAAGACATATCATTTTTAAAATGTTTTATTAATTAGTAAACATTTCCAAAAACATAATTACACTTTACGGGGTACTGGGGTATTGTGTATGACAGTGACACAAAATTTCAATTTAATACATTTTTAATTCAGGCTGTAACATAACAAAATGTAGAAAAGGTCCAGGGGTGTGAATACTTTCCGAAGGCAATGTATATTGTCACGTTATATTTGGTAGATCTATTCTAAACAGACACAGTATATGAGAGAAGACCTACCAGGCCAGAATTTGATACTATCTGCACTGTGACTAGATGTTTTCTTGGTCTGGTGTCCTGAGAGACCCCTGGCGGTGTTTTCACGGTAGGAGGAATGGCTTGCCCTCGGTAGTATGGTACGCACCACTACTGCTACGATTTAGCATTGAAATGAACAATATGGCGAGATTTAGTTTTTTATGATTATGAATAATTGTCTTATTTCTGAGGTTATGTATTTCTGTTCTTACGTAACTATCTTGGCAGATTCATCAGGCCTTACCATAGAGGACTTCATAGTTTACATTTACATTTTACATTTAAGTCATTTAGCAGACGCTCTTATCCAGAGCGACTTACAAATTGGTGCATTCACCTTATGACATCCAGTGGAACAGCCACTTTACAATAGTGCATCTAAATATTTTAAGGGGGGTGAGAAGGATTACTTTATCCTATCCTAGGTATTCCTTAAAGAGGTGGGGTTTCAGGTGTCTCCGGAATAGTATATTTAGTATAATAGTTATTTATAATTCTCATCAATTTTATGATACACTTCTGTAGGGTATATTAAAGAGGTGTCCCTCGATATATAAAGAGGCAATGGTGATAATGTAATAAGTGGTTTTACATGTATTTTATTTTAACCTTTATTTTAACTAGGCAAGTCAGTTAAGAACAAATTCTTATTTACAATGACTGCCTACCCCTGACCAAACCCTAACCTGGACAACGCTGGGCCAATTGTGTGCCGCCCTATGGGACTCAAGGCTTGTGATACAGCCTAGAATCGAACCAGGGTCTGTAGTGGCGCCTCCACCGCTGAGATGCAATGCCTTAGACCGCTGCGCCACTCGGGAGCCCAGATGATGATCTAGTGATCTATTAGCATTTTCACTGTAGGAGTCCGGTCCCTAAAAAGTGCAGTACATTAATCAATACACAAATGCATTTGAGGAAAGTAAGGCAATCCACTTGTATACTTATTCATCTGTGTTGAAGTCTGATTGGCCAAGCTTCAGATCACTCACTCACTCGAGTCCAGGTGTGAAAGAAGGTGTGGTTTAATTAGGTTCTGTTCATATAGATATAGATATATATTATGTCCATAACGGTCTGTACCTTCTTTGTGCAGTCACAAAATCTATTTACATTTCATGTAATTTCCTTGTGGTTGACATGGCAATAACTTAATATTCATGATTGCTTGAAAATATCTGAAATTCATTACACAAAGTGAAAGACATACAGAATTACAGTCAGTAATTTGTTACGATGGCTATCAGAAATAATAGTTTGTGTCTTTTCATTGTAGTCGTCCAGTCCCTTGGTATTACCCAGGGTCTTCACTCTGCTACGTCTCTTCATTGTGCAAACGTAAAGGACCTACTATTGATTGAGAACCATTTGGGGCAGACTCCACCGAAGCTAATTCCTTTGACATTCAAACTGTGGCCATTTCACGGCAGGGTTCTTAGCTGGATGTCTTCCTGGATGAAGTGAAGCCATTGAAGAAGAATGGGGATCTTTCTCCCTATGGAGAGGTGTCTCCTGTGACTTAAGGAGATTGGTTGATGCCTCAGCCCTGTCTTGATTGTAGATTTAACATGTTTTGTTTGGAATAAGGTGTCCTTCCTGGTCAGACAAGGACGGTGTGTGGGGGGGGGGTCAGACCGACAGCGCCATTGCGTTTTGGTACACCAGAAGTATATTCATCTCCAGCAGAACACTGTGTTTGCCTTACAGCATTGCGTTGCAGAGGCAGTTGCAGTGCGTTCTGTGTGTGTGTGCCTTCGGAAAGTATTCAGACCCCCTTGACTTTTCCACATTTTGTTACGCTACAGCCTTATTCGAAAATATATATATTTTTAACAACATTTTCCTCATCAATCCACACACAATACCCCATAACGACAAAGCAAAAACTGTTTTTTAGAAATGTGTGCAAATGTATGGGGGAAAAAACACCTTATTTACACAAGTATTCCGGCCCTTTCCTGTGAGACACGAAATTTAGCTCAGGTGTATCCTATTTCCAATGATCATCCTTGAGCTGTTTCTAGAACTTGATTGGAGTCCACCTGTGGAAAATTCAATTGATTGGACATGACTTGGAAAGGCACACATCTTTCTATATAAGGTCCCTCAGTTGATGAAACCAAGATTGAACTCTTTGGCCTAAATACCAAGCATCACTTCTGGAGGAAACCTGGAACCATCACTATGGTGAAGCATGGTAGTGGCAGCATCATGCTGTGGGGAGGTTTTTCAGCAGCAGACTGGGAGCAAAGTACAGAGAGAGAAAACCTGCTCCAGAGGGCTCAGGACCTCAGACTGGGGTGAAGGTTCACCTTCAACAGGACAACGACCCTAAGCCAAGGCAAAACAGCCAAGGCAAAACAGAAGTGGCTTCGGGACATGACCTTGTGTGACCCAGCCAGAGCCCAGACTTGAACCCAATCAAACGTCTCTGGAGAGACCTGAAAATAGCTGTGCATCAACGCTCCAACCTGACAGCTTGAGAGGATCTTCAGAGAAGAATGGGAGAAACTCCCCAATTAAAGGTGTGCCAAGCTTGTAGGGTCATACCCAAGAAGAATAAATGCTGTAATCGCTGCCAAAGGTGATTCAACAAAGTACTGAGTAAAGGGTTTTGAATACTTATGTAAATATAATATTTCTGTTTTTATTTGTAATAAATTAGATACAATTTCAAAACCTGTTTTTTCTTTTGTCATTTATGGGGTATTGTGTGTACATGAGGGGGAAATATAATTGTATCAATTTAAAAATAAGGCTGTAACTTAACAATGTGGAAAAAGTAATGTGGTCTGAATAGTTTCTGAAGGTATCCAAGGTATGCATTGAATTGTATGTGTACATTTCCCAAAAACATGCGACTGTCTGCACACGTGTGGTAGATACATTAATTCAGTATAGTTGCATAGCTACTAGGGCTGTTACAATATCAGTATCGTAATATTTTTTTCATGGGTCACCATGAAGCAGACCTAATTCTTTGGTACTTTAAAAACCTATGGAAAAAGTAGTGTGCTATAGCTTAGAAAATAAATAAGACTCCAAAGAAACAGCCCAACTCTAGGGCTGTTTTCCTGAAGAAGTTAAATCCACTTTTTTTGTTTCCTTGCCATGATACTAACGAGTTTCGAGATACTGGTGTCATCCCGGCTGAATGTTCCGCATCATCGACGCTGCCGGTCTGAGGCGTAGGATCAAAGAGTGACGTTGCTACACCTGTTCATTTTAAGATGCGAGGTTTTGAGGTATTTGAAACACTTCTTTGGTATAAATTAACCATGTATTTTGGTTTCTTACAGTGGACTTTCCTCCTGTGTTTCGGATGGGTTTGCTAATCAAGTTGGCAGATATTGAGTAAGTGCTTATGTACAGTGGGGCAAAAAAGTATTTAGTCAGCCACCAATTGTGCAAGTTCTCCCACTTAAAAAGGAGAGAGGCCTGTAATTTTCATCATAGGTACACTTCAACTATGACAGACAAAATGAGAAAGAAAATCACATTGTAGGATTTCTAATGAATTTATTTGCAAATTATGGTGGAAAATAAGTATTTGGTCAATAACAAAAGCTTATCTCAATACTTTGTTATATACCCTTTGTTGGCAATGACAGAGGTCAAACGTTTTCTGTAAGACTTCACAAGGTTTTCACACACTGTTGCTGGTATTTTGGCCCATTCCTCCATGCAGATCTCCTCTAGAGCAGTGATGTTTTGGGGCTGTTGCTGGGCAACACGGACTTTCAACTCCCTCCAAAGATTTTCTATGGGATTGAGATCTGGAGACTGGCTAGGCCACTCCAGGACCTTGAAATGCTTCTTACGAAGCCACTCCTTCGTTGCCTGGGCGGTGTGTTTGGGATCATTGTCATGCTGAAAGACCCAGCCACGTTTCATCTTCAATGCCCTTGCTGATGGTAGGCTTTGTTACTTTGGTCCCAGCTCTCTGCAGGACATTCACTAGGTCCCCCCCGTGTGGTTCTGGGATTTTTGCTCACCGTTCTTGTGATAATTTTGACCCCACGGGGTGAGATCTTGTGTGGAGCCCCAGATCGAGGAGATTATCAGTGGTCTTGTATGTCTTCCATTTCCTAATAATTGCTCCCACAGTTGATTTCTTCAAACCAAGCTGCTTACCTATTGCAGATTCAGTCTTCCCAGCCTGGTGCAGGTCTACAATTTTGTTTCTGGTGTCCTTTGACAGCTCTTTGGTCTTGGCCATAGTGGAGTTTGGAGTGTGACTGTTTGAGGTTATGGACAGGTGTCTTTTATACTGATAACAAGTTCAAACAGGTGCCATTAATACAGGTAACGAATGGAGGACAGAGGAGCCTCTTAAAGAAGAACTTACAGGTCTGTGAGAGCCAGAAATCTTGCTTGTTTGTAGGTGACCAAATACTTATTTTCCACCATAATTTGCAAATAAATTCATTAAAAATCCTACAATGTGATTTTCTGGATTTTTTTCCCTCATTTTGTCCATCATAGTTGAAGTGTACCTATGATGAAAATGACAGGCCTCATCTTTTTAAGTGGGAGAACTTGCACAATTGGTGGCTGACTAAATACTTTTTTGCCCCACTGTATCTTCAGTATTGCTGTTGCTTATATACCCAACAAATTGTAAGTCACTTTGGAAAACAGCGTCCGTTAAATGTGAATTAGGATGACTAATATGGTACACTTTTTTGATAATGTGTTTTGTTCTTATAGGTACCGGCTGGCCTTGGGACTCAACGAGAAGACCCAGTTGAGTTCGATGAGAGAGAGATTTGGGTCAATGATGCCACCAAGACCAGCGGTCCCCAAACAGTCACAACCTTCTAGTACAGTGCTTCCCAAACTGTGCCCCCCCATATATATTTTTTTTTTTCAGGAAATCGGTGCACCTTTCAACTTACTCTTGAAAGGTGTAATAGGAGAATGCACAAGATGTAATTTCAAAAATGGGTAGTGCATCATCAGTTTTCCTCTTGTTATTTCAGTCATTGCATACCTTTAGAGCTATTTATAACTTTTCAGAAATGTCCATGTCAGCTAATGTTTTTTTAGCCCATAGATTTTGTTGTAATGTTTGAGACTCAAATAACATAAATACACATTAGACATGGCAACATTTTATAGAATTCCAAGAGAATGATTGAAAACTGCAACATTTTCTCTGCACCCCTTCGCAAAATGTTTGAATTGCAGGGAAAAAAGCTTTAAACTTGCCACATTTTCTCTCCAACAAGAGGGGTGTGAACAGTTTGTGTCATGAACAGTGCTTGTTCCCAAATAACTAGTCATGGCGCAAACGCGGGAGGGGGCAGATGCTCCCCATTGCTGGAAGTGGGGCCTGAGTGAAAAAGTTTAGGAACCCCTGATCTAGTACACATTGGTCACCTACCAAGTTCTCGGAGAGCTACGGGGTGTGCATGATTTTGTTCCAGCCCATCTTTAACACACCTGATACAATTAATACATTGCTGGTCGAGACCATGTTTACTTGAGTCAGGTGTGCTAGTGTTGGGCTGGGACAAAAGGCCTGCGTACCCTGTTCACTAAAATATAACATTTATCAATGAAAGCGACAGGGGAGAGAACTCTTGAGACTAACGTCATAAAGACACACTTGTGTTGTCCCCGTTTGCTCAATATTCCTTTATGTCCATTAAGTTGAATTTCTGTTTAATAAAATTGTAATTTGTGTATTTTTTAGACTGTCATGGAATTATGATTTAATAGACCAATTTACACAATACAAAATGTATATTTACTCTCAGCAAAATTACACAAATGTCACTTTACATACTATAATATATCCGTAGCACAAAATATAGATCTAGTAACTTCCATTTTTTTGGTGCAATTTTTTTTTTTAGTTCATCTGTATAATCACTAGCTAATTGCATCCAGGTGAATTTCCATTGACATCCTGAGAATTTCCTCGGACAAACAGCTGATCAGACATGACTGATTTTGTTTAAACCACAAAGTATCCACTCCACTCAAGGTCCTAAAAAGTCCCATCATTTCAGTCAGACAACATTCCCACAAACTTTTTATGCATTTGTAAACGAGGCAAATAATAATCTCTCCTCCTTTGACTGTTCCATTATTAGTCAAGTCAATACTTCCATCAACTCAAATGCATTACAAATGGAGTCCAGAAACATTCCCTCCACCCATTCCAAAAGTCATTATTCCTCCTCATCCGAGGAGCGGTCAGATCGTGCTTCTGAGTGGTCCGGGATGTCTCTGTAGGTGAGGAACTCCAGGATCCTGCGTGGTATGGGGAGGGCCTCCACCTGGTGTGTGGAGACTGAGTGGCGCAGGACGGAGCGGCACAGGTGGCACAGACTGGGCACTGACCTGGGAACCATCCAAAATCTCACGTGGCCATCTCTGGTCCTGCAACAATAACACACAGGGTATTAGCCAATTTGTTTGCCTTGTTTTAACCTTCCTACATGGATATGCTAACGAAATAAGACTAATTTCTAAAAAGACAAACTGCAACAACATTGGGTGTCGTGTGCAAAATCTGTCTTGCCCACTACTTACCTAAACTGCAGAACGTACGGTTTAGTATGTAGTAAGTAACTAATATCAGCATACAAGGCTCATCCTAATTAGAATGTGTCATCTAATGCGCAATTGCGTTCCTTCCCAACATTAGTTTATTTTGCCGTCCCCTCAGCTGATTATAAGCTGTTGTCAGACTAGGGTTGCAAAGCTACTGGTAATTTTACTATAGTAATCTTTGGTAATTAACATACATTTTTTGGCAATCTATCGTAACTTTGGTAATTTATACTTGAGTAACTTTTAAAAACCGTATTCATATATGATTCATTTTTCATATCTGTGTCCATATTGTCCATGAGTTTCTAGTAGATAGACCATATGGTTCAAGAGAAAATCGCCTAATTAATGAAAAAAGTGTCGACCTTACAATGGCATTATCAATTAACTCTGGAACTCTTCTAACTATTGACTTTTTCACAACTGCCACCAGTTTGACGCCAAAACAGTGTACTGAATACAAAGACAGTAAAATAAAATGTGTGTTTTTTAAATATATATATATATAATAATAATAATTACAGACACCTGTGATAATTCGACCATATTCACAAAGCCCTCTGGAAATTGCTTTCAACAGTCTCACATCAGTGTGAAATAAGGGGGTATTGTCTTCCCCATCTCTCCAATGTTATTAACTCTACCCTTGTAATTCATAGTTGATTATATCCAGGCCTGACAGAGCTTGGATGCATCTAAAACGAGTTAGTGGTCCAAACACACCAAGACAATCATGAAAAGGGCAGGACAACACCTTTCCCCCCTCAGGAGACTGAAAAGATTTGGGTCCTCAGATCCTCAAAAAGTTCTAAAGCTGCACCATTGAGAGCATCCTGACCGGTTGCATCGCCGCCTGGTATGGCAATTGCTTGGCATCTGACCGTAAGTCTCTACAGAGGGTAGTAAGGTACTACTCAGTACATCACTGGGGCCAAGCATCCTGCCATCCAGGACCTATATACTAGGCGGTGTCAGAGGAATGACCAAAAAAATGGTGAAAGACTCCAGTCACCCAAGTCATAGACTGATCTCTCTGCTACTGCACGGCAAGCAGTACCGGAACACCAAGTCTATGACCAAAAGGCTCCTTAACAGCTTCTACCCCCAAGCCATAAAACTGCTGAACAATGAATCAAATGGCCACCCAGACTATTTACATTGACTCCCTTTGTTTTTACACTGCTGCTACTCACTGTTTATTATCTATGCATAGTCACTTTACCCCTACCTACATGTTCAAAATTACCTCGACTAACCTGTACCACTGCACATTGACTTGGTACCGGTACCCCTTGTATATAGCCTTGTTATTGTTATTTTATTGTTACTTTTTATTATTTTTTACTTTAGTTTATTTGGTAAATATCTTTCTTGAACTGCATTGTTGGTTAAGGGCTTGTAAGTAAGCATTTCACGGTAAGGTCTACCTGTAGTATTCGGCGCATGTGACAAATAAAGTTTGATTTGTAGGAGGCTCATGTTTGTATCAAGTTATTCTAATGAGAATGAGCCAGTAAAGTAAATCTACCCTGTGGCTACGACTCCCCCTTGTGGATGGAAGTTGCAGCACAGCCCATTGGAGGTACGGTCCTCCTTGGTCTGCATCACCATACCCCTCTGTCCTGGCTCCCACATCTGGAGGGCTCTGTGAAACACATGAAACAGAAGGCCTAGCACTTTCTCTTTTAAATTTGTTGAGAAGGGTGCAAAGCTCTTAACTAAACTCTTACCTGTCTTCAGTAACAATGGCCAGTTGCAAACCCTCGGGGGAGAATCTCAATGATGAGATTTGGTTCTGTCCATACATCTCAGAGCAATCCCTATTGGAAAGAAAAAGCAACAATGTGTCAACTAATGCACCACACATATCACACCATTATCCTGCTACACATATCAAATCATTATCCACACAGATGTACATTAGAGAAGACAATTTCTGTGCAGTGTAGGGATCCCACAGATCAATCCACCAACTGGAACCACTGAAGGCTGCAGTGGCGAGCAGTGCCCCATCGGGAGAGAAGTCACAGGAAGCTAACAGGTAGAATGTCTTGTGGTTGATCCCCGTTAAGTTCCTGATGAAGGTGTATGACCGCAGACTCCATAGACACACCATCTGGTAAAATAAAAAAACTTTTATGGCCGTTTCATACTACCATGCTGAGTCAAACCAAACTCTGCTTGCTCAGACATTTCCTTTTCAGCACGGTTTCAGCAACTATTGTGGTTCTCTTGGAGAGTCCTCTGCTGAGGGGCAACTCACTCTGTCAAACCTGCCGACCGATGCGATCATGCTGCAGTCTGGTGAGACACTACAGCAGCTGACCCAGTCCTTGTGGCCAGAGAGGACATGTGGCTCCTTTTCACCTATGGAGGGCAGAGAAAAAGATACCGTATATAGAAGTTTAAGGTAAATTCCATATGCAATAAAAATTAACATGAATTTCAGCATTGAAGAAGATGAGAGAAATGTCCTTTGGGGGAATGCTTTTTAGATGTATAACAATAGTGGACCTTTCTGGGTTAGATCCCATATCCTTAAGGTTTTGTCTCGAGAGGATGATACAAGGGTGAGCTTTTCGTTGGGAGTGAAGACCAGGTCCCTTGCAATACCCTCATGTCCTTTGAGGTCAAACCGAGGCTGACCTGAAAATGTAATCAGGGCACTGTGAGTTGCACGTTAACATTAGAGACTTGGCATCATGTGGTCAATAAATGAAATAGAGCAGTGTCCTAAGTTGCATATCCCACCAGTTTCAACATCCCATATCTTGATCACTCCATTCTCTAAGCCAGTTGCCAGAAGCAGTCTGGATGATTCTCTCTCACAGGATGCTGCTTTTTCTCCAGGTGCTGGTGTCTTTGATGGACGTGGTCCAAACGCCAGCCCCCACACTGTCTGACCACAGTTCAGGGTCTTGTCCTGTCTGTTGCTCTCTAGGGCAATCTCAACCCTATTGACCCTATATGGACAAGCATTGACAGTAAACAAATGAAGAATAAAACTCAAGAGTTGCTGATGAATAACATCAAGACCTTCAAATGAGGAAGGAGAGGAAGCAAGGAAGAATGGAAGGAAGGAAGAAAGGAAGGAGGAATATTTACAGGCCTATAGTCTTTAAAGGCTCGACATACTTATCATGCCGAAGCGGCCAGGCAATCACCCACACAATCCCGTGTCCCATGGACCATGCAAACCAGGATCCATCTGGAGAGAAATCAACGCTCCACGTCTCGCAGCCAGCGCCCCTCAAGCGATGGAGGGTGGGCGGATTTCAATTCCAATATCAGCCCATCGGAAGCTGTGAGAAGCGAGAAGTTAGAATAGAAAAAATGTCTGTTGTTGGACTACCACAATACAGTACATTTGAGTGAATATTCCACATGAACTCAGCAAAAAAAGAAAAGTCCCTTTTTCAGGACCCTGTATTTCAAAGATAATTCGTAAAAATCCAAATAGCTTCACAGATCTTCATTGTAAAGGGTTTAAACACTGTTTCCCGTGCTTCAATGAACCATAAACAATTAATTAACATGCACCTGATGGACAGTCATTAAGACACTAGCAGCTTAAACGGTAGGAAATTAAGGTCACAGTTATGAAAACTTAGGACACTAAAGAGGCCTTCTACTGACTCTGAAAAACACCAAAAGAAAGATGCCCAGGGTCCCTGCTCATCTGCGTGAACGTGCCTTAGGCATGCTGCATGCTGCATGAGGACTGCAGATGTGGCCACGGCAATAAATTGCAATGTCCGTACTGTGAGACGCCTAAGACAGCACTACAGGATGGACAATCGATCGCACGTGTAACAACACCTGCACAGGATCGGTACATCCGAACATCACACCTGCGGGACAGGTACAGGATAGCAACAACTGCCCGAGTTACACCAGGAATGCACAATCCCTCCATCAGTACTCAGACTGTCCGCAATAGGCTGAGAGGCTGGACTGAGAGCTTGTAGGCCTGTTGTAAGGCAGGTCCTCACCAGACATCACCGCAACAACGTTTGGAGGTGGAGGGTCCGTCATGGTCTGGGAAGGTGTGTCACAGCATTTGTTGTCAAACGCTGTGCGTTACAGGGAAGACATCCTCCTGCCTCATGTGGTATCCTTCTTGAGGGCTCATCCTGACATGACTCATCCTGACATGACCTCCTGACAATGCCACCAGCCATACTGCTCGTTCTGTGCGTGATTTCCTGCAAGACAGGAATGGCAGTGTTCTGCCATGGCCAGCGAAGAGCTCGGATCTCAATTCCATTGAGCAAGTCTGGGACCTGTTGGATCGGAGGGTGAGGGCTAGGGCCATTCCCACCAGAAATTTCCGGGAACTTGCAGGTGCCTTGGTGGAGGAGCGGGGTAACATCTTACAGCAAGAACTGGCAAATCTGGTGCAGTCCATGAGGAGGAGATGCACTGCAGTACTTAATGCAGCTGGTGGCAACACCAGATACTGACTGTTACTTTTGATTTTTACCCCCCTTTGTTCAGGGACAAATTATTCCATTTCTGTTAGTCACATGTCTGTGGAACTTGTTCACTGTATGTCTCAGTTGTTGAATCTTGTTATGTTCATACAAATATTTACACATGTTCAGTTTGCTAAAATAAATGCAGTTGACAGTGAGAGGATGTTTTGTTTTTTGCTGAGTATATTTGTTAGTGCACCAGCTGTTCAGTTGGCAATTTTTCCCTTTCCTTTCTCCCAACTTCTACATGGGATTGACTGTTTCTGAAAGCTAGAAAGGAAACAAAAACATAAGGTGTGTTAACAGGGTCCCTACGAGCCACCAGAACAGCCTTGGCATAGATTCTACAAGTGTCTGGAACTCTATTGGAGGGATTCTACACCATTATTCCACAAGAATCAAAGTGTTAATTTGAGTTGAGATCATGGGATATGGTTTACATCAGGGTTCCCCAACTGGCAGCCCCCATTTTCTTTGCCCCCCCCCCCCCCAAAACAAATAAAAAATAACACACCAGCAAATCAGCTCCAAGTGATTTTAATTTTGGAAATCTGTTCCAAAGTATTCCCACCCATACCCATAATACAGAGATATGTGATCATATACACATGAAAGCAAAGTTTGAAATTATTGTTTTATAACATCTGTGTGGGCTTCTTGCGGTCAATTTGCAGTCTACAAACTATTGGTAATTATGTCCGTCTCCTGACCATCCGCTCAAAGAGTAAATCGTCCCGCAGCTGAATCTAGTTTTACATCGTTTTCATGCTCATCAAATCATTCATTGACCACCACTTGTGCCCTTTGAATGGGGTCTTTGTCATCCTAGAAGAAACCACTCCCACCAGGATAGAAATGATTAATCATAGGTTGAAGGTGATCACTCAGTACGGCTGTGTATGTATTTATTGGCGTTTACCTTGCCCTCAGTGGACCTAAACCATGCCAGCAAAATGCACCCCACACCATAACAGAGCCGCCAGAACCCTAATTTACTCAAGTGTTTCCTTTATTTTGGCAGTTACCTGTATATTGTTTTATTATAGTCCTATAAATAAAATGGAACGTACCTGGCCGTATGCGCCGATTGTTGTCTTTCAATGAACACATTTTTGCAAATGTTAGATGTTGACGGAAGCAGGTTATCACATTCTTGGTCGGGTTACTGTCTATACTTCCTGATTATCTAACAATGACGTCTAGTCAATAATCCCATGTTAAAATGCCATATTCAGAGAGAAAAATAGAGCGCATACTGTATATTCGGAACGCTAAATGACGTGATATAGCCAAATAGTGTTTTTTTTAAGCTTTCGGTAGAGGAATGTAAGTCAAGGAAGAATTCATCTGATTTCCTGTACAGTAAAATTCCATCCCTCCAATGCGATATGATTGGCTACCTTGCCACACGTGCCCTTGTTTTCTATTAAGTAACATGGACTCGTCATGGGCTTGTTTGATCTATTGATAAGCATACTCATTCACAGGGACATGTCCGCCCCACATTTTGAAATTGCATTTTTATCATTGTAATGTCATACAAAATGGGGCACCGTGAACTTTAGGACCATGCGGACGCCTCGGGACGTCGGGTAGGCTGTTTGGAGTGTTTATCCAACTGGATACAAAAAATAATTATGTTCCCACCACTTCTTAAACTAAAGTTGCACCCCTGCTCATTACAACTTGTAAACTGTATACGTTGTTCATTAATAAAGAGAGCAAAACAGTGTACAAAACATTAGGAACACCTGCTCTTTCCATGAAATAGACCGCTCAAACTTAACTCTGGACCTCGAAGCCAGCTCCTCTTCATTTTTTCATTGTTCCCCTCTAATCAGGGATTGATTTAGACCTGGGACAACAGGTGTGTGCAATTCATTCTCAGGTAGAACAGAAAACCAGCAGGCTCCGGCCCTCGTAGGGTAAGAGTTGAGTATCCCTGAAATAGACTGACCAGGTGAATCCTATGATCCCTTATTGATGTCACTTGTTAAATCCCCTTTAATCAGTGACAATGAAGTGGAGGAGACAGGTTAAATAAGGAGTTTTAATCCTTGAGATATGGTTTGTGTGTGCCGTTCAGAGGATGAATGGGCAAGACAAAACATTTAAGTGCCTTTGAATGGGGCATGGTTGTAGGTGGCAGTCAGTTTGAGTGTGTAAAGAACTGCAACGCTTCTGGATCTTCCACACTCAACAGTTTCCCGTGTGTATCAGGAATGGTCCACCACCCAAAGGACATCCAGCCAATTTGAAACAACTGAAGCATTGACATCAACATGGGCCAGCATCCCTGTGGAACGCTTTCAACACCCTTTTTTTTGTCCATGCCCCAACGAATTGAGGCTGTGCTGAGGTCAAATGGGGGTGCAACTCACCCTGCCTATGCTTTTTTTAAATTCAGGTTTATTTTGTGTTTGAGTGATACAAAATGTTATGAAATGTTACATTATTGTGAAGAATGTCATTTGAGAGGAATGGCAACAATTAATTTAAATAACCCTGTTAATTATTAATTCATCAGCCAAAAAAGTGAAATGGATGATAAAAAGCTGACCCATACATCTCTACATTGGCTACTGTGAAAGCCAACCACCAATAATTACACTTTTTCACAGTTTCATAGGTAGTAAAATGTTATCTTTGATATTCTTTAAAACATTACATTAAAACAATCTTCCAACACCTAAAATGTGACAAGTTCTTCCATATCTGTATGTTCTAGCTGTAATGGATGTTCAACAATTTCTTCATCTTCATGGTCATCTGAAAAAGAGATGGGTTACAGATTTGGGTTTGAGTTGCATATACAACATGAGGTCAATACAAAACAGAAACAGAATAGTTACAGTTCTATCAACTGTATATTACAGATACATGCAATGACAACATTACAATCACATTACTTGCCTTCATAATGTAATATAGAACAGGCCTACACCTTTTCAAAACAATTATATGCAGCTAGTACCCCAGTGGCAATCCCCCCTTCTACAAGCAGGGAGCAGCTAGATTCATGTCTTACTGGATGAGATTCGATGTATTTGTACAAGTGTAGTAGTGTTGTGTCCGTTAGTCAGAGATAGAGGTGGCAGTCTGGGTACTGCTTCAGGAAACACCTCTTCATCGGACTCTACCAGGCTCAACACATCTTCCCTGTCCTCCTCCATTCGCTCAAATCCATTACCTGTAATCAAATTTGGCTGTTAGTATTTAAATATATATTTGAGCAAGTCAGTAATTTTCCAAGTCAGTCGTCATCAAAGTATATCTTATCTTTAAGGTTAGGTTGATGGATCTTTTTCTTTCACCTTTCATGAAATGACACAATAATAAACAAGGACAGATAAGCTAACTTAAAAGCTCTTGTAACAAAAGGGACAATGCAATTCATGGGGAAAAAAAGGTTTTACCCAGGCAAATTCGGTCACGGCTGGAATATACTGTTTTAGCGATAACAATCCCAGATCCTACGATCAAAATGGCTAGGAATATCCCAATGATTGCTCCAGTGTATTGAGATGAGGCTGAGAAAAAAAAAGAAAAAACTAGATTAGACAGGTTTTCGTCTCTCATTAGGCATGTTTACATGTCGCTAAAGGGACATGAATGTACAAGAATCTCTCACAAGGAGAGGCAACAGGTTCATCGACATTCCAAAGAAGGTGTTGCCTTGCTACCTTCCTGCACCTGCCTTTGTTAGGTTTTGTTCATAAGTATGGTCTTCTGTGTCTATACCTCTATTACAAATCAAATCAAATGTTACTAGTCACATGCACCGAATACAACAGGTGTAGTAGACCTTACAGTGAAATGCTTACTGACGAGCCCCTAACCAACAGTGCAGCTTAAACAAAATGTATAGATAAGAATAAGAGATAAAAGTAACAAGTAATTAAGGAGCAGCAGTAAAATAAAATATATATATATATATATACAGGGGGGTGCCGGCACAGATTCAATGTGCGGGGGGCACCGGTTAGTTGAGGTAGTATGTACATCTGGGTAGAGTTATTAAAGTGACTATGCAAAGATGACAACAGAGAGTGGCAGTGTGGAGAGGGAAGTGGAGGGGGGGCGGGAGACAATGCAAATAGTCCAGTAGCCATTTGAATAGATATTCAGGAGTTTTATGGCTTGGGGGTAGAAGCTGTTTAGAATTAAATATAATTTATTCATAAAGCTTCTTACATCAGCTGATATCTCAAAGTGCTGTACAGAAACCCAGCCTAAAACCCCAAACAGCAAGCAATGCAGGTGTAGAAGCACAGTGGCTAGGAAAAACTCCCTTGAAAGGCCAGAGCCTAGGAAGAAACCTAGAGAGGAACCAGGCTATGAGGGGTGGCCAGTCCTCTTCTGGCTGTACCGGGTGGAGATTATAACAGAACATCGTCACGATGTTCAAATGTTCATAGATGACCAGCAGGGTCACATAATAACAATTACAGTGGTTGTCGAGGGTGCAACAGATCAGCACCTGAGGAGTAAATGTCAGTTGACTTTTCATAGCCGATCATTCAGAGTATCTCTACCACTCCTGCTGTCTCTAGAGAGTTGAAAACAGCAGGTCTGGGACAGGTAGCACGTCCGGTGAACAGGTCAGGGTTCCATAGCCTCAGGCAGAACGATTGAACAGTTGAAACTGTAGCAGCAGTTTCAAGCCTCCTGGACCTAGACTTGGTGATCCGGTACCGCTTGCAGTGCGGTAGCAGAGAACAGTCTATGACTAGGGTGGCTGGAGTCTTTGGTCAGAGGCCAAGCCGTTGCCATACCAGGCAGTGATGCACTAAGCATGTTCATAAATGGTTTTGTTCTGATAAAGATCCCCCACACCTGACCTTTATGATTATAAACAAACTATCACTAGGGCCATAATCAATCTCTAGATAAGTTTTCTATACAATTTCCCATAGTCCCACAATTTTCTTACAGGAAGGAAAATTAGGCGCATGCACACACACAGACGCACCGACACTCAACTCAGTCTTAACTCACTTTTAACTGTTAAATAGATCTCTAGCTCGCGGACCATCAGTGGGTTCTCGCTCCTGCAGAAGTAGAGGCCCTCGTCCTGCTTGGTGATGTTGACTATGGTGAGGGTGAAGGTGGGGCCCTGTCCTGACAGGACATACTTGGGGCTGGGTACCACGTCCTCCTGCTGTACCGTCCTCTGCCAGGTGGTGAGGGCTGGAGGCAGGGAGTTGGACTCTTTACAGGTTAATGTGATGTTGGTGCCTTCGAGAGCTGTGACCAGTGGTTCCCCTTCCGGATAGGGAGACTCTGGGAGATGAGAAGAATAATAATAAATAAATAATAATATATGCCATTTAGCAGACACTTTTATCCAAAGCGACTTACAGTCATGTGTGCATACATTCTACGTATGGGTGGTCCCGGGATCGAACCCACTACCCTGGCGTTACAAGCGCCATGCTCTACCAACTGAGCTACAGAAGGACACGGTGTTAGACTGGGCCAGGGATATAATTACACATAATTACAATTGAGCCAGAAGCATACCACCCTGCATCCCACTGCTGGCTTGCTTCTGAAGTTAAGCAGGGTTGGTCCCTAGATGGGAGACCAGATGCTGCTGGAAGTAGTGTTTGAGGGCCAGTAAGGAGGCACTCTTTCATCTGGTCTAAAGAAAATATCCCAAGGGCAGTGATTGGGGACATTACCCTGTGTAGGGTGCTGCCTTTCAGATGGGATGTTAAACAGGTGTCCTGACTCTCTGTGGTCACTGAAGATCCCATGGCACTTATCGTAAGAGTAGGGGTGTTAATCCTGGTGTCCTGGCTTTATTACCAATCTGGCCCTCATACCTAATCATCCACAGTTTACAATTGGCTCATTCATCTCCTCTCCCCCTGTAACTATTCCCCAGGTTGTTGCTGTAAATGAGAATGTGTTCTCAGTCAACTTAACCGTTAAAATAACAGATAACATTTTTTAACATTTATATTAGATATAAGGATGCACACACACACACTGGAGAGGTGTGGCTGAGTAAGAGATTCTTTGGCACTTTTTCATTGTTTGAGTAAACTTTCATGGTGCTAAGATAACGCTTCAAAATATCCCTCGGCACGCCTTTCTTGAATTGCAAAAACACACTTGCTGTGTGCCACTGAATGGTTTCATACCTGGCTAACATTCTGAGCTTTGTACAGTTGCAGAAACCATACAGTTGTTTATAAGCTGAAATAAATAAAAAAGAGTTGAACTGAACTGAAGTGAACTAAACATTGATACGTTTCAGGGCGTCTTTCTACAGTATTTGCAATACAGGAAAATAACCTCACACTCAACGTCAACAAAACTAAGGAGATGATTGTGGACTTCAGGAAACAGCAGAGGGAACACCCCCCTATCCACATCGATGGAACAGTAGTGGAGAGGGTAGCTAGTTTTAAGTTCCTCGGCATACACATCACAGACAAACTGAATTGGTCCACTCACACTGACAGCGTCATGAAGAAGGCGCAGCAGCGCCTATTCAACCTCAGGAGGCTGAAAAAAATTTGGCTTGTCACCAAAAGCACTCACAAACTTCTACAGATGCACAATCAGAGCATCCTGGCGGGCTGTATCACCGCCTGGTACGGCAACTGCTCCGCCCTCAACCGTAAGGCTCTCCAGAGGGTAGTGAGGACTGCACAACGCATCACCGGGGGCAAACTACCTGCCCTCCAGGACACCTACACCACCCGTTGTTACAGGAAGGCCATAAAGATCATCAAGGACATCAACCACCCGAACCACTGCCTGTTCACCCCGCTATCATCCAGAAGGCGAGGTCAGTACAGGTGCATCAAAGCTGGGACCGAGAGACTGAAAAACAGCTTCTATCTCAAGGCCATCAGACTGTTAAATAGCCACCACTAACATTGAGTGGCTGCTGCCAACACACTGTCATTGACACTGACCCAACTCCAGCCATTTTAATAATGGGAATTGATGGAAATGATGTAAATATATCACTAGCCACTTTAAACAATGCTACCTTATATAATGTTACTTACCCTACATTATTCATCTCATATGCATATGTATATACTGTACTCTACAACATCGACTGCATCCTTATGTAACACATGTATCACTAGCCACTTTAACTATGCCACTTTGTTTACTTTGTCTACACACTCATCTCATATGTATATACTGTACTCGATACCATCTACTGTATGCTGTTCTGTACCATCACTCATTCATATATCCTTATGTACATGTTCCTTATCCCCTTACACTGTGTATAAGACAGTAGTTTTGGAATTGTTAGTTAGATTACTTGTTGGTTATCACTGCATTGTCGGAACTAGAAGCACAAGCATTTCGCTACACTCGCATTAACATCTGCTAACCATGTGTATGTGACAAATAAAATTTGATTTGATTTGATTTGATTTGATTTACAGAAACCATAAATCTGAAAAGTAAACAATCATAGCAGATGTCGACTAGTTTGCAAGGTGTCTCTTGTATGTCTTACTGAGCGTGAAGGAGCAGAACTTCTCGTCTTCAGTACTAATCATAGGATGATGCCCATCACACTTCAGCGTCTGCCCCTCGAACAACAACGACCTGTTCAGATTTACCACTAGACGGTCTGTCACCTCCGACTCCATCAGCTGTCCAGCCACCTAAGAGGACCACAATGGAAATAAGTTGTTACACTTTTGTGTTACCATCAATGATTTCAAATGCATTGTATCCCATTAAATTTTGTTTTTAAATTGTCCACCAAAAAAAACCACACAAATAAACACCTGGTTCCCCTGGCTCAATGGTACTTGATGTTTCTCCCCCCAGAGTAATGTGGGAGAGGGGTAGCCTCCAAACCAGCTGCAGTTAAACTGGACAAGGGACGGGTCCTTCCCAATATTCCACTGACACTCCGGGTGCTTCTCTGGGGAATCTAGAGGAGAAATCGAAGCAGTTCATTTTACGGTGTAGAATTGATTTGGTATTTGAGTAATTACACAGTAATAACAAACCAGGTACCATTTAGATTTTTATGATAATAAGATGTATTATTTTGGTTAATCTAATCAATTAGGGCACCATTTGGTGGCCAGTGGCATCTGCAGATAAACAAAACAGTAATGACATTGAGATTTTATTTCATTTTATTATCACTAAACCCATGGCAATCACAGAAGACAGATCCCAGTATCAGAGACAAGTGAGTCTATTACCCTTATAGCCACCTACAGTATACAAGCAGCTCTTTGCTCCAGCCAACTTCCTTCTGGGAAACTGAGTTCTGGGCTCTACATATGTAGTTCCCCTGAGCTGTGGGTTGGATGTCCTCTATCCTGAAGTCCAGCCAGGACCCACTGCCCGCTGTCAGGGAGTCATTTCTTGATGCCACACCCTGAAAACCCCAGGACAGACGCTGGGAGGGATAGGACCAGCTGGAGCAGTTGAACAACACCGTGGAACCCCTGTGGGCGATGAGGGTTCCATTGGAAAGGGTTGTGGCTGGGTGGATGTCTGTGATGCCATTGCCAGGACCACCTGATAGAGGTCAACATAAGGTTGTTTAGTAGGCATACACATTCCACGTGAATACAATGTTCACATTATCCCCAATCAAGCATTGTTACAGTGTTTCATTATTGAGCAACATACACATGATAGCACAACATACACACGAGGCATTCTCTTTAGAGATCCTTCTCAGTCCTTATTGGTTAATATCAGACATTTCAACGCTCTTCAAGGTATAGTATTTAAGATCAACCGCAAATACCATCTTATCACGCTCATTCAAAATGGCTACAGGATACATGAACATACTACTACAGTAACGGTTATCCACAAAACTAGCCACTGCAGGAAATATTCCGGAAGAACCAGTTTCAAGGAATTTGGAGCCAGGAGCAATAGACCAAAATACTCGATTCTATACACTTGTCAGCAAAGGGTGAGGCTGAAATAGCCGAATCCACTCATTTGAATCTGTGTCTACATACTTTTGGCAATTTAATGTATATACAAGTCATTATACAAGAATTACACCAACACAAACACTGTTACATTAGGAAACATATACTTACTGACTATTTGCAATGTCAGACTTGATTGAGTGTTGTTGTCATGGGGTAAGGAATCACAAAGATATATCCCCTCATCTGATAAAGCTAGTCCATTGATGTACAAGCTTTGATTGTACATTATCGTCAGGTGCCCTTCACTTGAAGGTGTTAGAATTGTGGAATGATTTCCGGACAATGATAACCTGTCCATTCTGCATCCATCGCGTGAAGGAGGGAGTCACGTTCATCGCAGTGTTCCAACACGGAAGTAGAATATTCGCCCCCAGAGTTTTAATTACAGTAGTTTTATCTGAGCGCCCATTTGCTGCAAATTTCATAAAACAATAAGCAAGAGATGAGACGATGATCAAATAGTAGAAGTGAGCACCACATAGATCAAAACATTGACCTAATATAAACTAATTTCACTGTATCACTTAATAGGCTATGTCCACCTTTTAGGATACATAGTCTATTCATAAACATGTCACAAGTGGACACTCACCTGTCTGATCCATGAACAGAAGAAGAAAAATTGCAACTGAGAATGCCTTCATGATTATTCCTGCTGTATAGCCCGATTTCATGTTAAACAAAAGCTTGGTTGCCAATGTCAGCAGTTTACCTGACTACCTGTTGCACAAAAGCTATGACAAGACAACTCGACACGTAGTTTACATGAGACTGCTTAGAGGAAATAATAGATACATAGGTCATAATGTAACATGTCTCTTTTCCATGGAACCGCCACATGCTACATAGTTTAACCTATTTGACTACCTGGCTACATCTGGGAAAGAGGCATTATGGACACGTCTCGCCCAAATGGATGACATGTCGAGTGTGGAGACAAACGGTTCAGTCAAAGGTCCGATAAGCCCTACCCAGTTGCAATATGTAACCTTGTGACCAGACCAAATTCACATAGACAGAGTAATAGATATGTTATTCTCAATGACAACAAGTCTAACAATGTGTTCTTACGCGCTCTATTTCTATGCTTCCCGAAATTCTTATGCTCTGTTTTTGCATCTTTTACTTTCGGCTTTGTACACCAACTTCAAACTGCTGAAAATAATATATTTTAGGTTATGGAAAATATATTTCTCACCGGTTAAGATGGTAAAATGAATATCTACACAATGACTGCTTGTTTTGTCACAAACTGAAATTATTCGAACTAGAATTTTAGCATCCAGAAATTCATGGCGGCGCGATTGCCGCATAGTGCTTGTTATCTGGCTAAACCTAGTTATCTAGCACTTATTAAAACGTAAAGTGATTATGTCGAAGGGCGAGGGCGTAATAACAATAAGTATTGGTCACCATCTGGATTTGATCACCATCTCCAATTTGTTCCATCTCACTTGGATTTTATTTCAAGTAGGATAGCAGCCTACACAGATGGTAGGCATAACTATCTGGATTTCACCATAAGAGTCAATACTGCTCCAGAGAGTATACGCTGCAAGCCGACAACACAGGACACCTTATTCGCGTGCCGCATTAGGGAA
>NW_025745261.1:30000-38160 GCF_021184085.1 Oncorhynchus gorbuscha | reverse complement strand
GCAGAGGAGGAAGAGAGGAGGGAAGTAAGGGAGGAGAGGAGGAAGGGATGAGGATGGAAGGGAGGGAGGAGAGGAGATGAGGAGGAAGGGAGGAGAGGAGGAAGGGAGGAGGAAAGGTGAACTGAGTGAGGACTGAGTTTGGCAGCAGGCTACATACACCAGGGTCCATATCCACAAAGAGTCTTGGAATAGGACTGATCTAGGATCAGGTCATAAAGAGTCTCAGAGTAGGAGTGCTGATCTAGGATCAGGTCATAAAGAGTCTCAGAGTAGGAGTGCTGATCTAGGATCAGATCATAAAGAGTCTCAGAGTAGGAGTGCTGATCTAGGATCAGGTCATAAAGAGTCTCAGAGTAGGAGTGCTGATCTAGGATCAGGTCATAAAGAGTCTGAGTAGGAGTGCTGATCTAGGATCAGGTTGGCCTTTTAGATCATAATGAATACGACTACATGGACAGATGGGACCTGATCCTAGATCCTAATGATTAAGACTACATGGACAGATGGGACCTGATCCTAGATCCTACTGACTACATAGACCTGATGGGACCTGATCCTAATGAGTAAGACTCATGGACCTGATCCTAGATCCTAATGAGTAAGACTCATGGACCTGATCCTAGATCCTAATGAGTAAGACTCATGGACCTGATCCTAGATCCTAATGATTAAGACTACATGGACAGATGGGACCTGATCCTAGATCCTACTGACTACATAGACCTGATGGGACCTGATCCTAATGAGTAAGACTCATGGACCTGATCCTAGATCCTAATGAATAAGACTCATGGACAGATCCTAGATCCTAATGAATAAGACTCATGGACAGATCCTAGATCCTAATGAATAAGACTACATGGACAGATGGGACCTGATCCTAGATCCTAATGAATAAGACTCATGGACAGATCCTAGATCCTAATGAATAAGACTACATGGACAGACGGGATCTGATCCTAGATCCTAATGAATAAGACTCATGGACAGATCCTAGATCCTAATGAATAAGACTACATGGACAGACGGGATCTGATCCTAGATCCTAATGAATAAGACTCATGGACAGATCCTAGACCACCAGCCCTACTGTGAGATGATTTGTGGATACACGCCCTGTCTTACATACACCAGTCTGTCTAGCAAACCAGACTTACTCTCCATCTCAATCACCTACCGTATTTACCTACTGTATTTAGGTTTCTACAGTATTCACCTATTGTATTTACCTACAGTATTCACCTATTGTATTCACCTACAGTATTTACCTACAGTATTTACCTACAGTATTCAAGTTTCTACAGTATTCACCTACAGTATTCAGGTTTCTACAGTATTCACCTACAGTATTCACCTACAGTATTCACCTATAGTATTCAGGTTTCTACAGTATTCACCTACAGTATTCACCTACTGTATTCAGGTTTCTACAGTATTCACCTATAGTATTCAGGTTTCTACAGTATTCACCTACAGTATTCAGGTTTCTACAGTATTCACCTACAGTATTCACCTACAGTATTCACCTACAGTATTCACCTACTGTATTCAGGTTTCTACAGTATCCACCTACAGTATTCACCTACTGTATTCAGGTTTCTACAGTATTCACCTATAGTATTCAGGTTTCTACAGTATTCACCTACAGTATTCAGGTTTCTACAGTATTCACCTACAGTATTCACCTACAGTATTCACCTACTGTATTCAGGTTTCTACAGTATCCACCTACAGTATTCACCTACAGTATTCAGGTTTCTACAGTATTCACCTACAGTATTCACCTACAGTATTCAGGTTTCTACAGTATTCACCTATAGTATTCAGGTTTCTACAGTATTCACCTACAGTATTCACCTACAGTATTCAGGTTTCTACAGTATTCACCTACAGTATTCAGGTTTCTACAGTATTCACCTACTGTATTCACCTATAGTATTCAGGTTTCTACAGTATTCACCTATAGTATTCAGGTTTCTACAGTATTCACCTACAGTATTCAGGTTTCTACAGTATTCACCTACAGTATTCACCTACAGTATTCAGGTTTCTACAGTATTCACCTACAGTATTCACCTATAGTATTCAGGTTTCTACAGTATTCACCTATAGTATTCAGGTTTCTACAGTATTCACCTACAGTATTCACCTACAATATTCAGGTTTCTACAGTATTCACCTACAGTATTCAGGTTTCTACAGTATTCACCTATAGTATTCAGGTTTCTACAGTATTCACCTACAGTATTCACCTACAGTATTCACCTATAGTATTCAGGTTTCTACAGTATTCACCTACAGTATTCACCTACAGTATTCAGGTTTCTACTGTATTCAGGTTTCTACTGTATTCACCTATAGTATTCAGGTTTCTACAGTATTCACCTATAGTATTCAGGTTTCTACAGTATTCACCTACAGTATTCAGGTTTCTACAGTATTCACCTACAGTATTCACCTACAGTATTCACCTACAGTATTCAGGTTTCTACCATATTTACCTACAGTATTCACCTACAGTATCGAGATTTCAGCTCCTCTAAGGCACATCACGGTTCAACAAGGCCTACAGTATTGAGCTCCTCTAAGGCACAACATCACGGTTCAACAAGGCCTACAGTAATGAGCTCCTCTAAGGCACATCACGGTTCAACAAGGCCAACAGTATTGAGCTCCTCTAAGGCACATCACAGTTTAACAAGGCATACAGTATTGAGCTCATCTAAGGCACATCACGGTTCAACAAGGCCAACAGTATTGAGCTCCTCTAAGGCACATCACAGTTTAACAAGGCATACAGTATTGAGCTCCTCTAAGGCACATCACGGTTCAACAAGGCATACAGTATTGAGCTCCTCTAAGGCACATCACGGTTCAACAAGGCCTACAGTATTGAGCTCCTCTAAGGCACGTGACGGTTCAACAAGGCCTACAGTATTGAGCTCATCTAAGGCACATCACGGTTCAACAAGGCCAACGGTATTGAGCTCCTCTAAGGCACAACATCATGGTTCAACAAGGCCTACAGTATTGAGCTCCTCTAAGGCACAATATCACGGTTCAACAAGGCCTACAGTATTGAGCTCCTCTAAGGCACAACATCACGGTTCAACAAGGCCAACAGTATTGAGCTCCTCTAAGGCACAACATCACGGTTCAACAAGGCCTACAGTATTGAGCTCCTCTAAGGCACATCACGGTTCAAAAAGGCCAACAGTATTGAGCTCCTCTAAGGCACAACATCACGGTTCAACAAGGCCAACAGTATTGAGCTCCTCTAAGGCACATCACGGTTCAACAAGGCCTACAGTATTGAGCTCCTCTAAGGCACGTGACGGTTCAACAAGGCCTACAGTATTGAGCTCATCTAAGGCACATCACGGTTCAACAAGGCCAACGGTATTGAGCTCCTCTAAGGCACAACATCATGGTTCAACAAGGCCTACAGTATTGAGCTCCTCTAAGGCACAATATCACGGTTCAACAAGGCCTACAGTATTGAGCTCCTCTAAGGCACAACATCACGGTTCAACAAGGCCAACAGTATTGAGCTCCTCTAAGGCACAACATCACGGTTCAACAAGGCCTACAGTATTGAGCTCCTCTAAGGCACATCACGGTTCAACAAGGCCAACAGTATTGAGCTCCTCTAAGGCACAACATCACGGTTCAACAAGGCCAACAGTATTGAGCTCCTCTAAGGCACATCACGGTTCAACAAGGCCTACAGTATTGAGCTCCTCTAAGGCACAACATCACGGTTCAACAAGGCCTACAGTATTGAGCTCCTCTAAGGCACAACATCACGGTTCAACAAGGCCTACAGTATTGAGCTCCTCTAAGGCACATCACGGTTCAACAAGGCCAACAGTATTGAGCTCCTCTAAGGCACAACATCACGGTTCAACAAGGCCAACAGTATTGAGCTCCTCTAAGGCACATCACGGTTCAACAAGGCCTACAGTATTGAGCTCCTCTAAGGCACATCACAGTTCAACAAGGCCAACAGTATTGAGCTCCTCTAAGGCACATCACGGTTCAACAAGGCCTGCAGTATTGAGCTCCTCTAAGGCACATCACGGTTCAACAAGGCCTACAGTATTGAGCTCCTCTAAGGCACATCACGGTTCAACAAGGCCTACAGTATTGAGCTCCTCTAAGGCACATCACGGTTCAACAAGGCCAACAGTATTGAGCTCCTCTAAGGCACATCACGGTTCAACAAGGCCTACAGTATTGAGCTCCTCTAAGGCACATCACGGTTCAACAAGGCCTACAGTATTGAGCTCCTCTAAGGCACATCACGGGTCAACAAGGCCTACAGTATTGAGCTCCTCTAAGGCACAACATCACGGTTCAACAAGGCCAACAGTATTGAGCTCCTCTAAGGCACACCATCACGGTTCAACAAGGCCAACAGTATTGAGCTCCTCTAAGGCACATCACGGTTCAACAAGGCCTACAGTATTGAGCTCCACTAATGCACAACGTCACGGTTCAACAAGGCCTACAGTATTGAGCTCCTCTAAGGCACAACGTCACGGTTCAACAAGGCCAACAGATTGCAACAAGCAGCGTTCATTGGAAATAAGCATGTTGTTTTTTATTTTTATTAGTTGAGTGCCTTTGGAAATGTCTTCCCACCAGGAGATGCTTTCCTCTCAGTGAAGTCATTTTCTCACTGTAAATACGACCGTGTGTATTTTACCCGTTGAGTGTTTTGGTAGGAAAATGGTCCTATGACATTTCTAGTACTAAATAATCCATTAGGGCTCTTTCCGAGCTCTTTAAAGATGCTGAAAGCACAGCAGTGAAAAGGTCAAGCGGTGTTTTTTAAAAATCTCCACTAATGCCTCCCCCCCCCCATATCGCACTGCCTTTGTTTACCCTCATCTATTACAGTACATTCCCTCATTAAAATGGAGTTGGTACACCGTCGGGAAACAGTCGGTAAACAGTCAGCCGTGGCTCCCAGTGAATACAAACCGCTCTAGCAGTCTGCAGCGTGTCAGTAGCACCTTCTCAGAGCTCCACCTTGGGTCCTGTTGTCTGTCTGCCAGTCGGTAAACAGTCAGTAAACAGTCGGTTAACAGTCAGCCGGGGCTCCCAGTGTATACAAACCGCTCTAGCAGTCTGCATCGTGTCAGTAGCACCTTCTCAGAGCTCCACCTTGGGTCCTGTTGTCTGTCTGCCAGTCGGTAAACAGTCGGTAAACAGTCTTGGGTCCTGTTGTCTGTCTGCCAGTCGGTAAACAGTCGGTAAACAGTCTTGGGTCCTGTTGTCTGTCTGCCAGTCGGTAAACAGTCAGTAAACAGTCGGTTAACAGTCTTGGGTCCTGTTGTCTGTCTGCCAGTCGGTAAACAGTCGGTAAACTGACTTGGGTCCTGTTGTCTGTCTGCCCGTTGGTAAACAGTCGGTAAACAGTCGGTAAACAGTCTTGGGTCCTGTTGTCTGTTTCTCTTTGGGTTTTTGACTAAACATAAACTAGTTTGCGGCCGTTGACACCAGCTCTGTTGTTCAGTCTAGACCAGGAAGTGGGCAGCCAATATGGCCTGTGTTTGTGTCATACATCCCCATGTGATGTTTCTACGTATGTTCCCTGTATATTACCATGCTCGGTATAGTACAGGGTAGCCTAGTGGTTAGAGTGGTTACGTATGTTCCCTGTATATTACCATGCTCGGTATAGTACAGGGTAGCCTAGTGGTTAGAGTGGTTACGTATGTTCCCTGTATATTACCATGCTCGGTATAGTACAGGGTAGCCTAGTGGTTAGAGTGGTTACGTATGTTCCCTGTATATTACCATGCTCGGTATAGTACAGGGTAGCCTAGCGGTTAGAGTGGTTAGAGTGGTTAGAGTGGTTAGAGCGTATGTTTCCTGTATATTACCATGCTCAGTATAGTACAGGGTAGCCTAGTGGTTAGAGTGGTTAGAGCGTATGCTTCCTGTATATTACCATGCTCGGTATAGTACAGGGTAGCCTAGTGGTTAGAGTGGTTAGAGCGTATGCTTCCTGTATATTACCATGCTCGGTATAGTACAGGGTAGCCTAGTGGTTAGAGTGGTTAGAGCGTATGTTTCCTGTATATTACCATGCTCGGTATAGTACAGGGTAGCCTAGTGGTTAGAGTGGTTAGAGCGTATGCTTCCTGTATATTACCATGCTCGGTATAGTACAGGGTAGCCTAGTGGTTAGAGTGGTTAGAGCGTATGCTTCCTGTATATTACCATGCTCGGTATAGTACAGGGTAGCCTAGTGGTTAGAGTGGTTAGAGCGTATGCTTCCTGTATATTACCATGCTCAGTATAGTACAGGGTAGCCTAGTGGTTAGAGTGGTTAGAGTGGTTACGTATGCTTCCTGTATATTACCATGCTCAGTATAGTACAGGGTAGCCTAGTGGTTAGAGTGGTTAGAGCGTATGCTTCCTGTATATTACCATGCTCGGTATAGTACAGGGTAGCCTAGTGGTTAGAGTGGTTAGAGAGGTTAGAACGGTTAGAAACATGATGAGGGTCACTGGCTTTTCAGTTTGGTCCATTCCAAAATATGTGACCGACCACCTCGATTAGGTCTTACGTAAGCAACATTTTAATTTATTTTAATTGTAAATTTTAGAGACTCAGAGCTATAAAATGGGATTAAAGTAGAGACTCAGAGCTATAAAATGGGATTAAAGTAGAGACTCAGAGCTATAAAATGGGATTAAAGTAGAGACTCAGAGCTATAAAATGGTAGATCAACACTACAGTTGAGGAACAATGGGGGAAAGTCATTCTGCTTTGATAAACTTGTAACCTCACTTTTTGAGAAAATGGCCCTTCAATGTTTTGGTACCTACTGGAGAGCTCTTCTTTGTTCTACGCCCATTCAGCATCGCTCACACCCTTTTAAGCTTTAGCTCCACCCATCTCTTTAAGGATTCACATGTGAGGCCATTTGCTAAACAGAGGGAGTAGCGTAGTAAACAACCCAAAATGTCAAGACTAAACGTGGTGAAAGTTGTAGCCTACAATAAGGAAAAACCCCCAGGTAGCAATACACTTCATCTAGTCCTTGGCCTTTACTCTAATCTGACTTTGGTGTCGATCACGTTGTTCTTCACATTACCGTCTAAACACCGACTATATCAAATCAAAATCGAAGTATTTGTCACATGCACAGGATACAAAAGGTGTAAACTGTGGAAATGGTTATTTGCATATTTGCATAATTAGCATCAAAAACAGGAAGTGTCCAGATAAAATGATCGTACAAATATTTGTATAATTATTAGACGATTCTTACCCAGACAGCCTATTCAGCTTATTTGGCCCACGTTGTCAAGTCACTCCGGTTCACCGTTGTGCAGGAAGTCACGATCCCCACTGATCTGTGTCTGCTAAACTCACGGCAGGAAATACCGTTGAGGATAGCAGCAACACTTTGACAGTTCTCCGTGGATAACGTTACATCTTTCAGAAAAGACACGGCAGCAATGACTGTGTCAACACATCCTGAGCGCAGCTCACGTTATAGACAGAAGCCAGCTACATGGTAGACCAATCAGAACTCATCTCTCGGCATGTCCAGCCCACTCATTATCTCAGCCCATCCATGACTAGCAGGAAGGTTGCTCCCATTTTCTGTGGATGTGCAGAAGATGAGTGTGCAAGTAGAGATACTGGGGTGCAAAGGAGCAAAATAAATAACAGTATGGGGATGAGGTAGTTGGGTGGGCTATTTACAGATGGGCTATGTACAAGGTGCAGTGATCTGTAAGATGCTCTGACAGATTGTGCTTAAAGCTAGTGAGGGTGATATGAGTCTCCAGCTTCAGAGATGTTTGCAGTTCGTTCCAGTCATTGGCAGCAGAGAACTGGAAGGAAAAGCAGCCGAAGGAGGAATTGGCTTTGGGAGTGACCAGTGAGATATACCTGCTGGTGCTGCTATGGTAACCAGTGAGCTGAGATAAGGTGGGGCTTTACCTAGCAAATACTTATATATGACCTGGAGCCAGTGGGTTTGGAGGTGAATATGAAGCGAGGGCCAGCCAACGAGAGCGTACAGGTCGCAGTGGTGGGTAGTATATGGGGCTTTGGTGACAAAACAGATGGCACTGTGATAGACTGCATCCAATTTGCTGAGTAGAGTGTTGGAGGCTATTTTATAAATGACA
>NW_025745261.1:12500-25000 GCF_021184085.1 Oncorhynchus gorbuscha | reverse complement strand
ACCACTGGCCTGAGACTAGTGAGGGAGGACACCTCCTCTTCACCACTGGCCTGAGACTAGTGAGGGAGGACACCTCCTCTTCACCACTGGCCTGAGACTAGTGAGGGAGGACACCTCCTCTTCACCACTGGCCTGAGACTAGTGAGGGAGGACACCTCCTATTCACCACTGGCTGGCCTGAGACTAGTGAGGGAGGACACCTCCTCTTCACCACTGGCCTGAGACTAGTGAGGGAGGACACCTCCGAACTTCGGCTTGCCTCCGACTGGGGCTTGTGACTGAATGTGTCCACATACAGACTTCTGTGAGGGTTTTAACGGTTGTTCGGGCACACTATATTTTCTTTCCGGAGGCAAGCCGACGTTCGTATCTAAAGTCTACGCCCCTTCGTCTGTGATTGGTCAACAGTAGGGATTCTTCAATAAAGTCTACGCCCCTTTCGTCTGTGATTGGTCAACAGTAGGGATTCTTCAATAAAGTCTACGCCCCTTTCGTCTGTGATTGGTCAACAGTAGGGATTCTTCAATAAAGTCTACGCCCCTTTCGTCTGTGATTGGTCAACAGTAGGGATTCTTCAATAAAGTCTACGCCCCTTTCGTCTGTGATTGGTCAACAGTAGGGATTCTTCAATAAAGTCTACGCCCCTTTCGTCTGTGATTGGTCAACAGTAGGGATTCTTCAATAAAGTCTACGCCCCTTTCGTCTGTGATTGGTCAACAGTAGGGATTCTTCAATAAAGTCTACGCCCCCTTCATCTGTGATTGGTCAACAGTAGGGATTCTTCAATAAAGTCTTTGTTGTCATTCAACAAGAGGCGACTCGTTTTCATTCACATTTATACGGAAAGATATTACACCAAACATCTTAGTTAGAAGTAAAATTTTGCGACAAAATATCTCTTTCTTCAAAAACAACTCAATGAATGTCATTCATTTTTTGTATCTTATATTATATGTTGAGGAAGTGAATACTGGCTAAGGCATCTCAAAATGGACACAGTACAATTGCTGCTTTTTTCTTGGTTTTTTTTCAAGCAAATGTCTTTTAAGGAAGTATGGGAGCAGACTCAAAGGGCTAGGGGAATCACCCACCTGGTGTCCCAGGTCTAAATCAGGCCCTGATTAGAGGGGAATCACCCACCTGGTGTCCCAGGTCTAAATCAGGCCCTGATCAGAGGGGAATCACCCACCTGGTGTCCCAGGTCTAAATCAGGCCCTGATCAGAGGGGAATCACCCACCTGGTGTCCCAGGTCTAAATCAGGCCCTGATCAGAGGGGAATCACCCACCTGGTGTCCCAGGTCTAAATCAGTCCCTGATCAGAGGGGAATCACCCACCTGGTGTCCCAGGTCTAAATCAGGCCCTGCTTATAGAGGGGAATCACCCACCTGGTGTCCCAGGTCTAAATCAGGCCCTGATCAGAGGGGAATCACCCACCTGGTGTCCCAGGTCTAAATCAGGCCCTGATCAGAGGGGAATCACCCACCTGGTGTCCCAGGTCTAAATCAGGCCCTGATCAGAGGGGAATCACCCACCTGGTGTCCCAGGTCTAAATCAGTCCCTGATCAGAGGGGAATCACCCACCTGGTGTCCCAGGTCTAAATCAGGCCCTGCTTATAGAGGGGAATCACCCACCTGGTGTCCCAGGTCTAAATCAGGCCCTGCTTATAGAGGGGAATCACCCACCTGGTGTCCCAGGTCTAAATCAGGCCCTGATTAGAGGGGAATCACCCACCTGTTGTCCCAGGTCTAAATCAGGCCCTGATTAGAGGGGAATCACCCACCTGGTGTCCCAGGTCTAAATCAGGCCCTGACTAGAGGGGAATCACCCACCTGGTGTCCCAGGTCTAAATCAGGCCCTGCTTATAGAGGGGAATCACCCACCTGGTGTCCCAGGTCTAAATCAGGCCCTGATTAGAGGGGGAATCACCCACCTGGTGTCCCAGGTCTAAATCAGTCCCTGATTAGAGGGGAATCACCCACCTGGTGTCCCAGGTCTAAACCAGTCCCTGATTAGAGGGGAATCACCCACCTGGTGTCCCAGGTCTAAATCAGGCCCTGATTAGAGGGGAATCACCCACCTGGTGTCCCAGGTCTAAATCAGGCCCTGACTAGAGGGGAATCACCCACCTGGTGTCCCAGGTCTAAATCAGGCCCTGCTTATAGAGGGAATCACCCACCTGGTGTCCCAGGTCTAAATCAGGCCCTGATTAGAGGGGAATCACCCACCTGGTGTCCCAGGTCTAAATCAGTCCCTGATTAGAGGGGAATCACCCACCTGGTGTCCCAGGTCTAAACCAGTCCCTGATTAGAGGGGAATCACCCACCTGGTGTCCCAGGTCTAAATCAGTCCCTGATTAGAGGGGAATCACCCACCTGGTGTCCCAGGTCTAAATCAGGCCCTGCTTATAGAGGGGAATCACCCACCTGGTGTCCCAGGTCTAAATCAGGCCCTGATTAGAGGGGAATCACCCACCTGTTGTCCCAGGTCTAAATCAGGCCCTGATTAGAGGGGAATCACCCACCTGGTGTCCCAGGTCTAAATCAGGCCCTGACTAGAGGGGAATCACCCACCTGGTGTCCCAGGTCTAAATCAGGCCCTGACTAGAGGGGAATCACCCACCTGGTGTCCCAGGTCTAAATCAGGCCCTGACTAGAGGGGAATCACCCACCTGGTGTCCCAGGTCTAAATCAGACCCTGATCAGAGGGGAATCACCCACCTGGTGTCCCAGGTCTAAATCAGGCCCTGATTAGAGGGGAATCACCCACCTGGTGTCCCAGGTCTAAATCAGGCCCTGATTACAGGGGAATCACCCACCTGGTGTCCCAGGTCTAAATCAGACCCTGATCAGAGGGGAATCACCCACCTGGTGTCCCAGGTCTAAATCAGGCCCTGATTAGAGGGGAATCACCCACCTGGTGTCCCAGGTCTAAATCAGGCCCTGCTTATAGAGGGGAATCACCCACCTGGTGTCCCAGGTCTAAATCAGGCCCTGCTTAGAGGGGAACAAACCCACCTGTTGTCCCAGGTCTAAATCAGTCCCTGACTAGAGGGGAATCACCCACCTGGTGTCCCAGGTCTAAATCAGTCCCTGACTAGAGGGGAATCACCCACCTGGTGTCCCAGGTCTAAATCAGTCCCTGACTAGAGGGGAATCACCCACCTGGTGTCCCAGGTCTAAATCAGGCCCTGATTACAGGGGAATCACCCACCTGGTGTCCCAGGTCTAAATCAGACCCTGATCAGAGGGGAATCACCCACCTGGTGTCCCAGGTCTAAATCAGGCCCTGATTAGAGGACAACGATGTAAAACAGGTTCAGATTAGAATGTGGGCATAATAGACCACTTCATGGTGACCCAGGTCTAAATCAGGCCCTGATTAGAGGACAACGATGTAAAACAGGTTCAGATTAGAAAGTGGGGATAATAGACCACTTCATGGTGACCCAGGTCTAAACCAGTCCCTGATTAGAGGACAACGATGTAAAACAGGTTCGGATTAGAATGTGGGGATAATAGACCACTTCATGGTGACCCAGGTCAGGTCAGAGTTGTGTTCGTCATCCCAGAAGTATCCCATGTTTGGACTTATGTCAGCCTGCTCTATTTCTCTTCACAACAACTGATTGGACTGATGACCCCCCCCCCTGCCTCAATTACCACTCTAATGGGATCCTATAAAGCTAGCCACTAAAACTAGCTCTTAAGTGTTTTCTTTATTGTCCTAATGAAAGCAATGTTGGCATCAGGAATCTGCTGGGGATTGCAGGTCCTCCAGAGCTTCTCATTGTTACACACGTCCCAAAGAACGCATCCTAATTCCCTACATTTAGTGCACCACTTTTTTGTTGTTGTTGGACAGCTCTGCTTAGTGCACTAAGGAATATAAGGAGTGTGATTTGGGACGAATCCACAGAGTCTCTTCTCCCAGTAATGACATCAGCAGCTTCCTAAATTAGCTGCTGGCGTTGTGGATGATATGCAGGGAAACAGAGCCGACTGCATGTAACAGTATAATTTTAAACCGTCCCCTCGCCCATACCCGGGCATGAACCAGTGACCTTCTGCACACATCAACAACAGTCACCCACGAAGCATCGTTACCTATCGCTCCACAAAAGCCACGGCCCTTGCAGAGCAAGGGGAACTACTACTTCAAGGTCTCAGAGCAAGTGACGTAACCGATTGAAACGCTATTTAGCGCACACCGCTAACTAAGCTAGCCGTTTCACATCCGTTACACCACCGCTAACTAAGCTAGCCGTTTCACATCCATTACACCAACACCACCGCTAACTAAGCTAGCCGTTACACATCCGTTACACCAACACCACCGCTAACTAAGCTAGCCGTTTCACATCCGTTACACCAGCACCACCGCTAACTAAGCTAGCCGTTTCACCAACACCACCGCTAACTAAGCTAGCCGTTTCACATCTGTTACACCAGCACCACCGCTAACTAAGCTAGCCGTTTCACATCCGTTACACTAGCACCACCGCTAACTAAGCTAGCCGTTTCACATCTGTTACATGCACATTGTCGCTACGAAACGTACTCTCTGATGTGGCGCCGTTCGGAAGGTCAACTGGGAGGGAATATGAGCTTTGTTCCTGTTTGTCTCTGAACTGATGGGATTAAGAGGTCATGTGTTTCCTGTGAACCAGAGTAGAGATAAGGAGACACTGTCAGGATGCTTTCTGGGAAGACACGGTCTCGGTCTCTGTCTCGGTTTGGGACTCCAGCACTGCTGTTTCCTGTATCACCAGAACCCACTGTATCACTGTATCAGACTAGAGGGAGGGAGACGTTACATCACACTCATGATGCGCTGTGAGATGAGAGACAGGGAGAAGCAGGAGACTGGGGAGACTGCTGTCCTGCTCAGAGAGAGACAGAGAGAAACAGGCAGAGGGGAGACTCCTGACCCACTCAGAGAGAGACAGAGGGGAGACTCCTGACCCACTCAGAGAGAGACAGAGAGAAGCAGGAGACTGGGGAGACTCCTGACCCACTCAGAGAGAGACAGAGGGGAGACTCCTGACCCACTCAGAGAGAGACAGAGAGAAGCAGGAGACTGGGGAGACTCCTGACCCACTCAGAGAGAGACAGAGAGAAACAGACAGAGGAGAGACTCCTGACCCGCTCAGAGAGAGACAGAGGGGAGACTCCTGACCCGCTCAGAGAGAGACAGAGAGAAGCAGGAGACTGGGGAGACTCCTGACCCACTCAGAGACAGACAGAGGGGAGACTCCTGACCCACTCAGAGAGAGACAGAGAGAAGCAGGAGACTGGGGAGACTCCTGTCCTGCTCAGAGAGAGACAGAGGGGAGACTCCTGACCCACTCAGAGAGAGACAGAGGGGAGACTCCTGACCCACTCAGAGAGAGACAGAGGGGAGACTCCTGACCCGATCAGAGACAGACAGAGGGGAGACTCCTGACCCACTCAGAGAGAGACAGAGAGAAGCAGGAGACTGGGGAGACTCCTGTCCTGCTCAGAGAGAGACAGAGGGGAGACTCCTGACCCGCTCAGAGAGAGACAGAGAGAATCAGACAGAGGGGAGACTCCTGACCCACTCAGAGAGAGACAGAGGGGAGACTCCTGACCCGCTCAGAGAGAGACAGAGAGAAGCAGGCAGAGGGGAGACTCCTGCTCAGAGAGAGACAGGGAGAAGCAGGAGACTGGGGAGACTGCTGTCCCGCTCAGAGAGAGACAGAGGGGAGACTCCTGACCCACTCAGAGAGAGACAGAGAGAAGCAGGAGACTGGGGAGACTCCTGACCCACTCAGAGAGAGACAGAGGGGAGACTGCTGTCCTGCTCAGAGAGAGACATGGAGAAGCAGGAGACTGGGGAGACTCCTGACCCACTCAGAGAGAGACAGAGGGGAGACTCCTGACCCGCTCAGAGAGAGACAGAGAGAAGCAGGAGACTGGGGAGACTCCTGTCCTGCTCAGAGAGAAGCAGACAGAGGGGAGACTCCTGACCCACTCAGAGACAGACAGAGAGAAGCAGGAGACTGGGGAGACTCCTGTCCTGCTCAGAGAGAAGCAGACAGAGGGGAGACTCCTGACCCACTCAGAGAGAGACAGAGGGGAGACTCCTGACCCACTCAGAGAGAGACAGAGGGGAGACTCCTGACCCACTCAGAGAGAGACAGAGGGGAGACTCCTGACCCACTCAGAGAGAGACAGAGAGAAACAGACAGAGGGGAGACTCCTGACCCACTCAGAGACAGACAGAGAGAAGCAGACAGAGGGGAGACTCCTGACCCACTCAGAGAGAGACAAAGTGGAACCTCCTGACCCACTCAGAGACAGACAGAGAAAAGCAGACAGAGGGGAAACTCCTGACCCACTCAGAGAGAGAGACAGAGGGGAGACTCCTGACCCACTCAGAGACAGACAGAGGGGAGACTCCTGACCCACTCAGAGAGAGACAGAGTGGAACCTCCTGACCCACTCAGAGACAGACAGAGAGAAGCAGACAGAGGGAAAACTCCTGACCCACTCAGAGAGAGACAGAGGGGAGACTCCTAACCCGCTCAGAGAGATGCAGACAGAGGGGAGACTCCTGACCCACTCAGAGAGAGACAAAGGGGAGACTCCTGACCCACTCAGAGAGAGATAGAGGGGAGACTCCTGTCCCGCTCAGAGAGAGACAGAGGGGAGACTCCTGACCCACTCAGAGAGAGACAGAGGGGAGACTCCTGACCCGCTCAGAGAGAGACAGAGAGAATCAGACAGAGGGAAGACTCCTAACCCGCTCAGAGAGAGACAGAGAGAAGCAGACAGAGGGGAGACTCCTGACCCACTCAGAGAGAGACAGAGGGGAGACTCCTGACCCACTCAGAGAGAGACAGAGGGGAGACTCCTGTCCCGCTCAGAGAGAGACAGAGGGGAGACTCCTGACCCACTCAGAGAGAGACAGAGGGGAGACTCCTGTCCCGCTCAGAGAGAGACAGAGGGGAGACTCCTGACCCGCTCTGAGAGAGACAGAGGGGAGACTCCTGACCCGCTCAGAGAGAGACAGAGGGGAGACTCCTGACCCACTCAGAGAGAGACAGAGGGAAAACTCCTGACCCACTCAGAGAGAGACAGAGGGGAGACTCCTAACCCGCTCAGAGAGATGCAGACAGAGGGGAGACTCCTGACCCACTCAGAGAGAGACAAAGGGGAGACTCCTGACCCACTCAGAGAGAGATAGAGGGGAGACTCCTGTCCCGCTCAGAGAGAGACAGAGGGGAGACTCCTGACCCACTCAGAGAGAGACAGAGGGGAGACTCCTGACCCGCTCAGAGAGAGACAGAGAGAATCAGACAGAGGGAAGACTCCTAACCCGCTCAGAGAGAGACAGAGAGAAGCAGACAGAGGGGAGACTCCTGACCCACTCAGAGAGAGACAGAGGGGAGACTCCTGACCCACTCAGAGAGAGACAGAGGGGAGACTCCTGTCCCGCTCAGAGAGAGACAGAGGGGAGACTCCTGACCCACTCAGAGAGAGACAGAGGGGAGACTCCTGTCCCGCTCAGAGAGAGACAGAGGGGAGACTCCTGACCCGCTCTGAGAGAGACAGAGGGGAGACTCCTGACCCGCTCAGAGAGAGACAGAGGGGAGACTCCTGTCCCGCTCAGAGAGAGACAGAGGGAGACTCCTGACCCGCTCAGAGAGAGACAGAGGGGAGACTCCTGTCCCGCTCAGAGAGAGACAGAGGGGAGACTCCTGACCCACTCAGAGAGAGACAGAGGGGAGACTCCTGTCCCGCTCAGAGAGAGACAGAGGGGAGACTCCTGACCCACTCAGAGAGAGACAGAGGGGAGACTCCTGTCCCGCTCAGAGAGAGACAGAGGGGAGACTCCTGACCCGCTCAGAGAGAGACAGAGGGGAGACTCCTGACCCGCTCAGAGAGAGACAGAGGGGAGACTCCTGTCCCGCTCAGAGAGAGACAGAGGGGAGACTCCTGACCCGCTCAGAGAGAGACAGAGGGGAGACTCCTGTCCCGCTCAGAGAGAGACAGAGGGGAGACTCCTGACCCACTCAGAGACAGACAGAGGGGAACCTCCTGACCCACTCAGAGACAGACAGAGGGGAACCTCCTGACCCACTCAGAGACAGACAGAGGGGAGACTCCTGACCCACTCAGAGACAGACAGAGGGGAACCTCCTGACCCGGCTCCAGTATCTTGATGGAAGTCTGTTATTGGCTGAGAGAGGAGACTCCTGACCTGTTATTGGCTGAGAGAGGAGACTCCTGACCTGTTATTGGCTGAGAGAGGTAACTCCTGACCTGTTATTGGCTGAGAGAGGAGACTCCTGACCTGTTATTGGCTGAGAGAGGTAACTCCTGACCTGTTATTGGCTGAGAGAGGTAACTCCTGACCTGTTATTGGCTGAGAGGGGAGACTCCTGACCTGTTATTGGCTGAGAGAGGTAACTCCTGACCTGTTATTGGCTGAGAGAGGTAACTCCTGACCTGTTATTGGCTGAGAGGGGAGACTCCTGACCTGTTATTGGCTGAGAGAGGAGACTCCTGACCTGTTATTGGCTGAGAGAGGTAACTCCTGACCTGTTATTGGCTGAGAGAGGTAACTCCTGACCTGTTATTGGCTGAGAGAGGTAACTCCTGACCTGTTATTGGCTGAGAGAGGTAACTCCTGACCTGCGATTGGCTGGGAGAGGTAACTCCTGACCTGTGATTGGCTGAGAGGGATCATGTTGACACTGGACATTTATTTATCTAGTTTTAAGTTTTCTCACAAAGTCAATAATTTATCAACGTAATGATGGTGGATAGAGAAAGAAAACAAACTGGAGGGAGGAATAATGAGATATAGGTAGACAGGAGAGGGTTATGGGTAGACAGGAGAGGGTTATGGGTAGACAGGAGAGGGTTATGGGTAGACAGGAGAGGGTTATGGGTAGACAGGAGAGAGTTATGGGTAGACAGGAGAAGGTTATGGGTAGACATGAGAGGGTTATGGGTAGACAGGAGAGGGTTATGGGTAGACAGGAGAGGGTTATAGGTAGACAGGAGAGGGTTATGGGTAGACAGGAGAGGGTTATGGGTAGACAGGAGAGGGTTATGGGTAGACTGGAGAGGTCTGTAGTCTGAGAGGAGAGAGAGAGGGTTATGGGTAGACAGGAGAGGTCTGTCGTCTGAGGGGAGAGAGGGAGGGTTATGGGTAGACAGGAGAGGTCTGTAGTCTGAGGGGAGAGAGAGAGGGTTATGGGTATACATGAGAGGGTTATGGGTAGACAGGAGAGGGTTATGGGTAGACAGGAGAGGTCTGGAGAGGTCTGTCATTTGAGGGGAGAGAGGGAGGGTTATGGGTAGACAGGAGAGGGTTATGGGTAGACAGGAGAGGTCTGTAGTCTGAGGGGAGAGAGAGAGGGTTGTGGGTAGACAGGAGAGGGTTATGGGTAGACAGGAGAGGGTTATGGGTAGACAGGAGAGGTCTGTAGTCTGAGGGGAGAGAGAGAGGGTTATGGGTAGACGAGAGGGTTATGGGTAGACAGGAGAGGTCTGTAGTCTGAGGGGAGAGAGAGAGGGTTATGGGTAGACAGGAGAGGTCTATAGTCTGAGGGGAGAGATAGAGGTTTATGGGTAGACAGGAGAGGTCTGTAGTCTGAGGGGCGAGAGAGAGGGTTATGGGTAGACAGGAGAGGTCTGGAGAGGTCTGTAGTCTGAGGGGAGAGAGAGAGGGTTATGGGTAGATGAGGGTATTTCCGTCCTGAAGAACCTTGATGAGCCCCATGTCCAGGCCAGTCAGCTGTTCATCCAGTCATTGTAATGTTATCCAGGGTATGTTAGGTAGTGAAGCCATCCTTAAGTATGTAGATGTTGTCTGGGGTTAAGGTGTAGGATGTGGGAGCGTTCATCAGGCCCTCGTACACTTCCTGTGTCTTTAATACCAGACTTCCTGCTTCTCCAGACAGAGAACGCTGTGATCTCCAGGCTGCAGGCTCTTCTGGTGTCTCAGGGTTGATGAGGCGGCATGGCCTCTCTCTGTGTGTGTGTTGGGGGCGTCCATAGAGATAGATAGAGAGAGATATGAAGAGGGAGAGATAGAGGGAGAGTGGGAGATATATATAGGGAAATATATATAGGAAGAGATAGATAGGGAGAGAGAGAGATGGAGAGGGAGAGAGAGGGGGAGATATATATAGGGAAATATATATAGGAAGAGATAGATAGGGAGAGATAGAGGGGGAGAGAGGAGGAGAGGGAGAGATGGAGAGGGAGAGATATAAATGGAGAGGCAAGATAGAGATGGAGAGGGATAGATGGAGAGGAGATAAACAGGGGAGAGATAGAGGAGATAAACAGGGGGATAGATAGAGAGGAGATAAACAGGGGGAGAGATAGAGAGGAGATAAACAGGGGGAGAGATAGAGAGGAGATGAACAGGAGAAGGTTGGAGAGGAGATAAACAGGGGGAGAGATGGAGAGGAGATAAACAGGGAGAAGGTTGGAGAGGAGATAAACAGGGGAGAGATAGTTAGGAGATAAACAGGGGGAGAGATGGAGAGGAGATAAACAGGGGGAGAGATGGAGAGGAGATAAACAGGGAGAAGGTTGGAGAGGAGATAAACAGGGAGAAGGTTGGAGAGGAGATAAACAGGGGAGAGATAGAGAGGAGATAAACAGGGGGAGAGATGGAGAGGAGATAAACAGGGGAGAGATGGAGAGGAGATAAACAGGGGGAGAAATGGAGAGGAGATAAACAGGGGAGAGATAGAGAGGAGATAAACAGGGAGAGAAATGGAGAGGATATAAACAGGGGGAGAGATAGAGAGGAGATGAACAGGGAGAAGGTTGGAGAGGAGATAAACAGGGGAGAGATGGAGAGGAGATAAACAGGGAGAAGGTTGGAGAGGAGATAAACAGGGGGAGAGATAGTTAGGAGATAAACAGGGGGAGAGATGGAGAGGAGATAAACAGGGGAGAGATGGAGAGGAGATAAACAGGGAGAAGGTTGGAGAGGAGATAAACAGGGGAGAGATAGAGAGGAGATAAACAGGGGGAGAGATGGAGAGGAGATAAACAGGGGGAGAGATGGAGAGGAGATAAACAGGGGGAGAGATAGAGAGGAGATAAACAGGGAGAGAAATGGAGAGGATATAAACAGGGGGAGAGATAGAGAGGAGATAAACAGGGGAGAGATGGAGAGGAGATAAACAGGGGAGAGATGGAGAGGAGATAAACAGGGAGAAGGTTGGAGAGGATATAAACAGAGGGAGAGATAAACAGGGGGAGAGATGGAGAAGAGATAAACAGGGGGAGAAATGGAGAGGAGATAAACAGGGGGAGAGATGGAGAAGAGATAAACAGGGGGAGAAATGGAGAGGAGATAAACAGGGGGAGAGATGGAGAAGAGATAAACAGGGGGAGAAATGGAGAGGAGATAAACAGGGGGATAGATGGAGAGGAGAGAAACAGGGGGAGAGATAGAGAGGAGATAAACAGGGGGAGAGTAGAGAGAGGAGATAAACAGGGGGAGAGATAGAGAAGATAAACAGGGGGAGAGATAGAGAGGAGATTAACAGGGGAGAGATAGAGAGGATATAAACAGGGGGAGAGATAGAGAGGAGATAAACAGGGGGAGAGATAGAGAGGAGATAAACAGGGGGAGAGATGGAGAGGAGATAAACAGGGGAGAGATAAACAGGGAGAGAGATAGAGAGGAGATAAACAGGAGGAGAGATTGAGAGGAGATAAACAGGGGAGAGTAGAGAGAGGAGATAAACAGGGGGAGAGATAGAGAAGATAAACAGGGGGAGAGATAGAGAGGAGATTAACAGGGGGAGAGATAGAGAGGAGATTAACAGGGGGAGAGATAGAGAGGAGATAAACAGGGGAGAGATAGAGAGGAGATAAACAGGGGGAGAGATGGAGAGGAGATAAACAGGGGAGAGATAAACAGGGAGAGAGATAGAGAGGAGATAAACAGGAGGAGAGATTGAGAGGAGATAAACAGGGGGAGAGATAGAGAGGAGATAAACAGGGGGAGAGATGGAGAGGAGATAAACAGGGGGAGAGATGGAGAGGAGATAAACAGGGAGAGAAATGGAGAGGAGATAAACAGGGGGAGAGATAGAGAGGAGATAAACAGGGAGAGAAATGGAGAGGAGATAAACAGGGGGAGAGAGAGAGGAGATAAACAGGGGGAGAGATGGAGAGGAGATAAACAGGGGGAGAGATGGAGAGGAGATAAACAGGGAGAAGGTTGGAGAGGATATAAACAGAGGGAGAGATAAACAGGGGAGAGATGGAGAAGAGATAAACAGGGGAGAAATGGAGAGGAGATAAACAGGGGGAGAGATGGAGAGGAGATAAACAGGGGGAGAAATGGAGAGGAGATAAACAGGGGAGAGATAGAGAGGAGATAAACAGGGGAGAGATAAACAGAGGGAGAGATGGAGAGGAGATAAACAGGGGGAGAGATGGAGAAGAGATAAACAGGGGGAGAAATGGAGAGGAGATAAACACGGGGAGAGA
>NW_025745261.1:0-5000 GCF_021184085.1 Oncorhynchus gorbuscha | reverse complement strand
CTTACAGCCTCTCTAACATACCTACAGCCTCTCTAACAGACCTACAGCCTCTCTAACAGACATGCAGCCTCTCTAACAGACATGCAGCCTCTCTAACAGACCTACAGCCTCTCTAACAGACCTACAGCCTCTCTAACAGACCTACAGCCTCTCTAACATACCTACAGCATCTCTAACAGACCTGCAGCCTCTCTAACAGACATGCAGCCTCTCTAACAGACTTACAGCCTCTCTAACAGACCTACAGCCTCTCTAACAGATCTACAGCCTCTCTAACAGACCTACAGCCTCTCTAACAGACCTACAGCCTCTCTAACAGACCTACAGCCTCTCTAACAGACCTACAGCCTCTCTTATAGCCTCCTACAGCTTCTCTAACAGACCTACAGCCTCTCTAACAGACCTACAGCCTCTCTAACAGACCTACAGCCTCTCTTATAGCCTCCGACAGCCTCTCTAACAGACCTACAGCCTCTCTAACAGACCTACAGCCTCTCTAACAGACCTACAGCCTCTCTTATAGCCTCCTACAGCCTCTCTGACAGCCTCTCTAACAGACCTACAGCCTCTCTTATAGCCTCCGACAGCCTCTCTAACAGACCTACAGACTCTCTAACAGACCTACAGCCTCTCTAACAGGCCTACATCCTCTCGTATAGCCTCCGACAGCCTCTCTAACAGACCTACAGCCTCTCTAACAGACCTACAGCCTCTCTTATAGCCTCCGACAGACTCTCTAACAGACCTACAGCCTCTCTAACAGACCTACAGCCTCTCTTATAGCCTCCGACAGCCTCTCTAACAGACCTACAAGCCTCTCTGACAGGCCCTACCCTGGATCCACACTGGGCCTACCCTGGGCCCACACTGGGCCGGCACTGGGCCCACACTGGGCCTACCCTGGGCCTACCCTGGGCCTACCCTGGGCCCACACTGGGCCTACCCTGGGTCCACACTGGGCCTACCCTGGGCCTACCCTGGGCCTACCCTGGGTCAGGAAAGGCCATGACAGATCAGGACTGGTCAGAACAGGACAGGTCAGGACAGGACAGGTCAGAACAGGACAGGTCAGACGAGGACTGGACAGGTCAGAACAGGACAGGTCAGACGAGGACTGGACAGGTCAGAACAGGACAGGTCAGACGAGGACTGGACAGGTCAGAACAGGACAGGTCAGACGAGGACTGGACAGGTCAGAACAGGACAGGTCAGAACAGGACAGGACAGGTCAGAACAGGACAGGACTGGACAGGTCAGAACAGCACTGGACAGGTCAGAACAGGACAGGACAGGTCAGACCAGGACAGGTCAGACCAGGACAGGACAGGTCAGACCAGGACAGGTCAGACCAGGACAGGACAGGTCAGACCAGGACAGGACAGGTCAGACCAGGACAGGACAGGTCAGACCAGGACAGGACAGGTCAGAACTGGTCCTCCCTCACCAGGCTCTTTTTTCTTGACCTCTCTGATGATGACTGGGTCACTGCCTCCATGATGTCATCCTGGGGGACGGGTTTGTCCCCAGCAGTCTAAGCCTCCGTCCCAAATGCCAGCCGATTCCCTACGCAGTAGTGCACTATGTAGGGAATAGGGCTCTGGTCTAAAGTAGTGCACTATATAGGGAATAGGGCTCTGGTCTAAAGTAGTGCACTATATAGGGAATAGGGTCCTGGTCTATAGTAGTGCACTATATAGGGAATAGGGCTCTGGTCTATAGTAGTGCACTATATAGGGAATAGGGCTCTGGTCTATAGTAGTGCACTATATAGGGAATAGGGCTCTGGTCTATAGTAGTGCACTATATAGGGAATAGGGCTCTGGTCTATAGTAGTGCACTATATAGGGAATAGGGTTCTGGTCTATAGTAGTGCACTATATAGGGAATAGGGTTCTGGTCTATAGTAGTGTACTATATAGGGAATAGGGTTCTGGTCTATAGTAGTGCACTACATAGGGAATAGGGCCCTGGTCTATAGTAGTGTACTATATAGGGAATAGGGCCCTGGTCTAAGTGCACTAAATAGGGAATAGGGCCCTGGTCTATAGTAGTGCACTATATAGGGAATAGGGCCCTGGTCTATAGTAGTGTACTATATAGGGAATAGGGCCCTGGTCTATAGTAGTGTACTATATAGGGAATAGGGTTCTGGTCTATAGTAGTGTACTATATAGGGAATAGGGTGCTATTTGACAGCCCAAGTTGAAAGACGGAGGGAGAGAGAAGAGCGGTGGTTGTTGATGTTTTCGGGGTTAAAAGGTCATGGTCAACCCGATGTCTGCATTGGCCGTGTATTTACGGTGATACGGCCTCTGCAGCATTTACGGTGATACGGCCTCTGCAGCATTTACGGTGATACGGCCTCTGCAGCATTTACGGTGATACGGCCTCTGCAGTATTTACGGTGATACGGCCTCTGCAGCATTTACGGTGATACGGCCTCTGCAGTATTTACGGTGATACGGCCTCTGCAGCATTTACGGTGATACGGCCTCTGCAGTATTTACGGTGATACGGCCTCTGCAGCATTTACGGTGATACGGCCTCTGCAGTATTTACGGTGATACGGCCTCTGCAGTATTTACGGTGATACGGCCTCTGCAGTATTTACGGTGATACGGCCTCTGCAGTATTTACGGTGATACGGCCTCTGCAGTATTTACGGTGATACGGCCTCTGCAGCATTTACGGTGATACGGCCTCTGCAGCATTTACGGTGATACGGCCTCTGCAGCATTTACGGTGATACGGCCTCTGCAGCATTTACGGTGATACGGCCTCTGCAGCATTTACGGTGATACGGCCTCTGCAGAAGTCAGGTTATACTTGTTGCGGTTCGCCGAGCAGTTGTGGAACACGGCAAGGAAGTGGAGTTTGTGTTTCATACAGGGACCTCCCGCCCTCACCTACAGTCGACCAATCATGTCAGTGCGGAACTATACGGAGCCCTCCTCGTTGTTACACCATTTGGGAGACGCGCAGCGATGCGTTACGGAGCTCCGTTTGGCCAATGAGAGCCGCCAGAGCATGAATTGGCTTTAAGGTTAGAGGACTGTAGTCAGTAGCTGGGGCCTGTCATGGTTGATTCCCCCCCCGACCATCAGCACCCCACCCCCTCCTAGCCCATCCTCACACCACTGCATCCCAAATCACTTCTACCACAGCGTGCACCACCACCTCTACCACCCCTCCCCACTACCCCCACCACCATCACCTCAAATCAAATTGTATTTGTCACATACACATGGTTAGCAGATGTTAATGCGAGTGTAGCGAAATGCTTGTGCTTCTAGTTCCGACAGTGCAGTAATATCTGCTTGGGATATACGCGGCTGTGACTAGAATTATATATTCATACATTCATCTCTTGGGAGGATAATACGGTCGGCATTTGATTGTAAGGAACTCTAGGTCAGGTGAACAAAAGGACTTGAGTTTCCTGTATGTTGTTGTGATTACACCATGAGTCATTCATCATATCCCATAAACCCCCACCCTTCTTCCTACCAGAGAGATGTTTGTTTCTGTCGGTGCGATGCGTGAGGAAACCGGGTGGCTGTACCAACTTTTTTTTATTTTATTTTTTTATTTAACCTTTATTTAACCAGGCAAGTCAGTTAAGAACAAATTCTTATTTACAATGACGGCCTGGGAACAATGGGTTAACTGCCCGTTCAGGGGCAGAACGACAGATTTGTACCTTGTCAGCTCGGGGGTTTGAACTCACAACCTTCCGGTTACTAGTCCAACACTCTCACCACTAGGCTACGCTGCCGCCCCGACTCTGACAACGTATCCCGAGTGAGCCATGTTTCCGTGAAACAGAGAACGTTACAATCTCTGATGTCTCTCTGGAAGGCAACTCGTGCCCTAATTTCGTCCACCTTGTTAACTACAGATTGGACATTGGCGGGTAATATGCTCGAAAGGGGTGGATGGTGTGCTCGCCGTCTGACCAGTAGGCCGCTCCGTCCGCCTCTCCTGCGCCGACCGTGTTGTTTTGGGTCGGGCCTCTGGGATCAGATCCCACGTCCAGGGTGACTGTGTTGTTTTGGGTCGGCCTCTGGGATCAGATCCCACGTCCAGGGTGACCGTGTTGTTTTGGGTCGACCTCTGGGATCAGATCCCACGTCCAGGGTGACTGTGTTGTTTTGGGTCGGGCCTCTGGGATGAGATCCCACGTCCAGGGTGACTGTGTTGTTTTGGGTCGGCCTCTGGGATCAGATCCCACGTCCAGGGTGACCGTGTTGTTTTGGGTCGACCTCTGGGATCAGATCCCACGTCCAGGGTGACTGTGTTGTTTTGGGTCGACCTCTGGGATCAGATCCCACGTCCAGGGTGACCGTCCAGGGTGACCGCGTTGTTTTAGGTCTGGCTTCTGGGATCAGATCCCATGTCCAGGGTGACCGTGTTGTTTTGGGTCGGGCCTCTGGGATCAGATCCCATGTCCAGGGTGGAGGTCTGAACAAAGGCTCCGCTTCGGGAAAGACGTATTCTTGGTCGTAATGTTGGGAAATTGACGTCACTTTTATATCCAAAACCACATCAGGCCCCACCACCACCACCACCACCTCTACACCACTCCCCACAACAGGGCCCCTAGGGTGAGGAGAGGAGACAGTAGGGCGATGAGAGGAGACAGTAAGGCGAGAAGAGGAGACAGTAAGGCGAAAAGAGGAGACAGTAAGGCGAGAAGAGGAGACAGTAAGGCGAGGAGACAGTAAGGCGAGGAGACAGTTGGGCGAGGGAAAGAGACAGTTGGGCGAGGAGAGGAGACAGTAGTGAGAGGGGAGGAGACAGTAGTGAGAGGGGAGGAGACAGTAGGGTGAGGGAAAGAGACAGTTGGGCGAGGAGAGGAGACAGTAGGGAGAGGAGAGGAGACAGTAGGGAGAGGAGAGGAGACAGTAGGGCGAGGAGAGGATACAGTAGGGAGAGGGGGGGAGACGGTAGGGTGAGGGAAAGAGACAGTTGGGCGAGGGGAGTAGACAGTAGGGAGAGGG
>NW_025745260.1:22500-38489 GCF_021184085.1 Oncorhynchus gorbuscha | reverse complement strand
TTATATAGTACTGGCAGGTCCTTCTATAGTTCTGGCAGGTCCTTCATAGCTCTGGCAGGTCCTTCTATAGTTCTGGCAGGCATTATATTTTACTGGCAGGTCCTTTTATAATACTGCCAGGTCCTTCTATAATACTGGCAGGTCTTCTTATAATACTGGCAGGTCCTCTTATATTACTGGCAGGTAATTTTATAGTACTGGCAGGTCCTTATATAATACCGAAAGGTCATTCAATAGTACTGGCAGGTCCTTCTATAATATTTGCAGGTCATTCTATAGTACTGGCAGGTTCTTCTATAGTTCTGCCATGTCCTTTTATAGTACTGGCAGGTCCTTCTATAGTTCTGGCAGGTCCTTCTATAGTACTGGCAGGTCCTTCTATAGTACTGGCAGGTCATTATATAGTACTGGCAGGTCCTTCTATAGTTCTGGCAGGTCATTATATAGTACTGGAAGGTCCTTCTATAGTACTGGCAGGTCCTTCTATAGTACTGGCAGGTCCTTCTATAGTACTGGCAGGTCCTTCTATAGTACTGGCAGGTCCTTCTATAGTACTGGCAGGCATTATATAGTACTGGCAGGTCCTTCTATAGTACTGGCAGGTCCTTCTATAGTACTGGCAGGTCCTTCTATAGTACTGGCAGGTCCTTCTATAGTACTGGCAGGTCCTTCTATAGTACTGGAAGGTCCTTCTATAGTACTGGCAGGTCCTTCTATAGTACTGGCAGGTCCTTCTATAGTTCTGGCAGGTCCTTCTATAGTACTGGCAGGTCCTTCTATAGTTCTGGCAGGTCCTTCTATAGTACTGGCAGGTCCTTCTATAGTTCTGGCAGGTCATTATATAGTACTGGCAGGTCCTTCTATAGTACTGGCAGGTCCTTCTATAGTACTGGCAGGTCCTTCTATAGTTTTGGCAGGTCATTATATAGTACTGGCAGGTCCTTCTATAGTACTGGCAGGTCCTTCTATAGTTCTGGCAGGTCATTATATAGTACTGGCAGGTCCTTCTATAGTACTGGCAGGTCCTTCTATAGTACTGGCAGGTCCTTCTATAGTACTGGCAGGTCCTTCTATAGTTCTGGCAGGTCATTATATAGTACTGGCAGGTCCTTCTATAGTACTGGCAGGTCCTTCTATAGTACTGGCAGGCATTATATAGTACTGGCAGGTCCTTCTATAGTACTGGCAGGTCCTTCTATAGTTCTGGCAGGCATTATATAGTACTGGCAGGTCCTTCTATAGTTATGGCAGGCATTATATAGTACTGGCAGGTCCTTCTATAGTACTGGCAGGTCATTATATAGTACTGGCTGGTCCTTCTATAGTTCTGTCATGTCACTATATTGTACTGGCAGGTCCTTCTATAGTACTGGCAGGTCCTTCTATAGTTCTGGCAGGCATTATATAGTACTGGCAGGTCCTTCTATAGTTCTGGCAGGTCATTATATAGTACTGGCAGGTCCTTCTATAGTATTGGCAGGTCCTTCTATAGTTCTGGCAGGCATTATATAGTACTGGCAGGCATTATATAGTACTGGCAGGTCCTTCTATAGTTCTGGCAGGTCCTTCTATAGCTCTGGCAGGTCCTTCTATAGTTCTGGCAGGCATTATATTTTACTGGCAGGTCCTTTTATAATACTGCCAGGTCCTTCTATAATACTGGCAGGTCTTCTTATAATACTGGCAGGTCCTCTTATATTACTGGCAGGTAATTTTATAGTACTGGCAGGTCCTTATATAATACCGAAAGGTCATTCAATAGTACTGGCAGGTCCTTCTATAATATTTGCAGGTCATTCTATAGTACTGGCAGGTTCTTCTATAGTTCTGCCATGTCCTTTTATAGTATTGGCAGGTCATTCTATAGTACTGGCAGGTTATTCTGTAATACTGGCAAGCCATTATATAGTACTGGCAGGTCGTTATATTGTACTGGCAGGTCCTTCTATAGTACTGGCAGGTCCTTCTATAATACTGGCAGGTCATTTTATTGTACTGGCAGGTCCTTCTATAATACTGGCAGGTGCTTCTATAGTACTGGCAGGTCACACTTTTGTACTGGTAGGGTCATTCTGTAATACTGACAGGTCTACATAGTACAGGCAGGTCATTCTGTAATGCATGTCATTATATTGTACCGGGCAGGTTCTTCTATAGTACTGGCAGGTCATTATATAGTACTGGTTGGTCCTTCATAGTTCTGTCATGTCAGTGATAATGTACTGGCAGGTCCTTCCATAATACTGGCAGGTCCTTCTGTAGTACTACAGTAGTCGGTGGTCCTTCTCTATAGTACTGGCAGGTAATACTTTAGTACTGGCAGGTCATTCTATAATACTGACAGGTCCTTCTATAGTACTGGCAGGTCATTATATAGTACTGGCAGGTCCTTCTATAGTACTGTCATGTCAGTATATTGTACTGGCAGGTCCTTCCATAGTACTGGCAGGTCCTTCTATAGAACTGGCAGGTCCTTCTGTAAACTACAGTAGTCGGTCCTTTCTATAGTACTGGCAGGTCCTTATCTAGTACTGGTAGGTCCCTTCTATAATACTGTCAGGTCATACTTTTAGTACTGGCATGTCATTATATAGTACTGGCAGGTCCTTCTATAGTACTGGCAGGTCATTATATTTTACTGGCAGGTCATTCCATAGTACTGGCAGGTCCTTCTATAGTACTGTCATGTCACTATATTGTACTGGCAGGTCATTCCATAGTACTGGCAGGTCCTTCCATAGTACTGGCAGGTCCTTCTATAGTACTGGCAGGTTCTTCTATAGAACTGGCAGGTCCTTCTATAGTACTGGCTGGTCATTATATTGTACTGGCAGGTCATTCCATAGTACTGGCAGGTCCTTCTATAGTACTGGCAGGTCCTTCATAGTGCTGGCAGGTCCTTCTATAGTACCTCCCAGATACTTGCATCTAGCTATTTAGTGCATTATGGGAAAAGAACGTCTGAGACATTAAAATAATGTAAACCTGCTGTTGGCGTGAGGAAGAACCAGTGGGTGAATGTGAGAGGCTGGCTATCAGCTGGCCTGGCCCATCATTGTGCCTCGTGTGTCCCATTAGACGACTTCACAGCCCTGAGAAACTCACCAACCACCAAACAGCTGCAACCCTCCGGGAGCGGATGAGGAGTTTCTCCCATCTTCCTCTCCCTCTGTCTGCAAGTTCTGATTATTAGTGTGTGTGTGCCCCAACATGGCTTCCAACACGTATAGTTTGGGGATTATACCAAAAAAATGCTGGTAGATCAAGAGATCCTTGACATGTCTGGGTCCAGTGATTTTACCTTCCGTGAATTTAATTTAGGCCCGGAACACTGACTAAGGTTAAAAGAGTTTGTTGAAGTGGTGTGTTATGGCTGCACTGGGACTGACAGTGGGATAGCCTAACTAACATACCATCTGGAGAGGGTAGCATTGACCTCATGGAGGGCTGAGACCTACTCAGAGGGCTGAGACCTATTCAGGAGGGCTGAGACCTATTCAGGAGGGCTGAGATCTATTCAGGAGGGCTGAGACCTAATCAGGAGGGCTGAGATCTATTCAGGAGGGCTGACATCTAATCAGGAGGGCTGAGATCTAATCAGGAGGCTGAGATCTATTCAGGAGGGCTGAGACCTATTCAGGAGGGCTGACACCTATTCAGGAGGGCTGAGACCTAATCAGGAGGGCTGAGATCTATTCAGAGGGCTGAGACCTATTCAGGAGGGCTGGGATCTAATCAGGAGGGCTGGGATCTAATCAGGAGGGCTGAGTGTCATGTTTGTCATTTATTATCATGTCTTGTCCCTGTGCTCCCATTCTGTTCGTTTCCCTCTGCTGGTCTTATTGGGTTCTTTCCCTCTTTCTATCCCTCTCCTCCCTCCCCTCTCACTCTCTCAGCTCTCTCTTCTCTCTATCGTTCCGTTCCTGCTCCCAGTTGTTCCTATTCCCTTAATCATCATTTAGTCTTCCCACACCTGTTCCCGATCCTTTTCCCTGATTAGAGTCCCTATTTATTCCTTTGTGTTCCGTTCCTGTCCCGTCGGTTCCTTGTTTAGTATTCACCATGCTGTGATTGCGTTTTCGCCCTGTCCTGTCGTGTTTTTGCTGTGATTGTGTATCGCCCTGTCCTGTCGTGTTTTGCCTTCATCAGATGCTGCGTGTGAGCAGGTGTCTCTGTCTACTACGGCTCATGCCTACCCGAAGCGACCTGCAGTCTGTGGCCGCTTCTCCAGTTATTCCCTCTACAGACTAGAGGATTTCTGTTATTCCCTGTTTGGACTTAAATAAACTCTGTTTCTGTTAAGTCGCTTTTGGGTCCTCTTTCACCTGCATGACAGAAGGAACCGACCAGGAATGGACCCAGCGACTTCAGACGCTCGTTACACTGCGTCGAGATCCAAGGAGCCATGCTCGGCAGACACGAGCAGGAATTGTCTGCTGCTCGCCATGCCGTGGGAGAACCTGGGCCGCTCAGGCTTCCGACCTCTCTGGACAGTTCCAGAGTCTCGTCTCGTGCCACCTGTTACTTCCTGGCCTGCCGAGCCTCCAGAACCTAGGGTTAATAACCCACCTTGCTACTCCGGGCAGCCCACTGAGTGCCGCTCCTTTCTCACGCAGTGTGAGATTGTGTTCTCTCTCCAACCCAACACATACTCTAGAGAGAGAGCTCGGGTTGCTTACGTCATTTCACTCCCCTTACTGGCAGGGCTCGAGAATGGGGCACAGCTATCTGGGAGGCAAGGGCTGATTGCTCTAACAAATTCCAGAACTTTAAAGAGGAGATGATTCGGGTTTTTGACCGTTCAGTTTTTGGTGGGGAGGCTTCTAGGGCCCTGGCTTCCTTATGCCAAGGTGAACGGTCCATAACGGATTATTCTATTGAGTTTCGCACTCTTGCTGCCTCTAGTGAGTGGAACGAGCCGGCGCTGCTCGCTCGTTTTCTGGAGGGACTCCACGCAGTGGTTAAGGATGAGATTCTCTCCCGGGAGGTTCCTTCAGATGTGGACTCTTTGATTGCTCTCGCCATCCGCATAGAACGACGGGTAGATCTTCGTCACCGGGCTCGTGGAAGAGAGCTCGCATCAACGGTGTTTCCCTGCTCCGCATCGCAACCATCTCCCTCCTCTGGCTTTGAGACTGAGCCCATGCAGCTGGGAGGGATTCGCATCTCGAATAAGGAGAGGGAACGGAGGATCACCAACCGCCTGTGCCTCTATTATGGAGTTGCTGGACATTTTGTTAATTCATGTCCAGTAAAAGCCAGAGCTCATCTGTAAGCGGAGGGCTACAGGTGAGCGCAACTACTCAAGTCTCTCCATCAAAGTCCTGTACTACTTTGTCGGTCCACCTACGCTGGACCGGTTCGGTGCTACATGTAGTGCCTTGATAGACTCTGGGGCTGAGGGTTGTTTCATGGACGAAGCATGGGTTCGAAACATGACATTCCTTTCAGAGAGTTAGAGAAGCCTACGCCCATGTTCGCCTTAGATGGTAGTCATCTTCCCAGTATCAGATTTGAGACACTACCTTTAACCCTCACAGTATCTGGTAACCACAGTGAGACTATTTCTTTTTTGATTTTCCGTTCACCGTTTACACCTGTTGTTTTGGGTCATCCCTGGCTAGTATGTCATAATCCTTCTATTAATTGGTCTAGTAATTCTATCCTATCCTGGAACGTTTCTTGTCATGTGAAGTGTTTAATGTCTGCCATCCCTCCCGTTTCTTCTGTCCCTACTTCTCAGGAGGAACCTGGCGATTTGACAGGAGTGCCGGAGGAATATCATGATCTGCGCACGGTCTTCAGTCGGTCCCGAGCCAACTCCCCTTCCTCCTCACCGGTCGTATGATTGTAGTATTGATCTCCTTCCGGGGACCACTCCTCCTCGAGGTAGACTATACTCTCTGTCGGCTCCCGAACGTAAGGCTCTCGAGGATTATTTGTCTGTATCTCTTGACGCCTGTACCATAGTGCCTTCTTCTTCTCCGGCCGGGGCGGGGTTCTTTTTGTTAAGAAGAAGGACGGTACTCTGCGCCCCTGCGTGGATTATCGAGGGCTGAATGACATAACGGTTAAGAATCGTTATCCGCTTCCCTTATGTCATCAGCCTTCGAGATTCTGCAGGGAGCCAGGTGCTTTACTAAGTTGGACCTTCGTAACGCTTACCATCTCGTGCGCATCAGAGAGGGGGACGAGTCCGCGTTTAACACTCCGTTAGGGCATTTTGAGTACCGGGTTCTGCCGTTCGGTCTCGCCAATGCGCCAGCTGTTTTTCAGGCATTAGTTAATGATGTTCTGAGAGACATGCTGAACATTTTTGTTTTTGTCTATCTTGACGATATCCTGATTTTTTCTCCGTCACTCGAGATTCATGTTCAGCACGTTCGACGTGTTCTACAGCGCCTTTAGAGAATTGTCTCTACGTAAAGGCTGAGAAGTGCTCTTTTCATGTCTCCTCCCGTTACTTTTCTCGGTTCCGTTATTTCCGCTGAAGGCATTCAGATGGATTCCGCTAAGGTCCAAGCTGTCAGTGATTGGCCCGTTCCAAGGTCACGTGTCGAGTTGCAGCGCTTTTTGGTTTCGCTAATTTCTATCGGCGTTTCATTCGTAATTTCGGTCAAGTTGCTGCCCTCTCACAGCTCTTACTTCTGTCAAGACGTGTTTTAAGTGGTCCGGTTCCGCCCCAGGGAGCTTTTGATCTTCTAAAAGAACGTTTTACGTCCGCTCCTATCCTCGTTACTCCTGACGTCACTAGACAATTCATTGTCGAGGTTGACGCTTCAGAGGTAGGCGTGGGAGCCATTCTATCCCAGCGCTTCCAGTCTGACGATAAGTTCATCCTTGCGCTTATTTTTCTCATCGCCTGTCGCCATCTGAGCGCAACTATGATGTGGGTAACCGTGAACTGCTCGCCATCCGCTTAGCCCTAGGCGAATGGCGACAGTGGTTGGAGGGGGCGACCGTTCCTTTTGTCGTTTGGACAGACCATAAGAACCTTGAGTACATCCGTTCTGCCAAACGACTTAATGCCCGTCAAGCTCGTTGGGCGTTGTTTTTCGCTCGTTTCGAGTTTGTGATTTCTTACCGTCCGGGTAGCAAGAACACCAAGCCTGATGCCTTATCCCGTCTGTTTAGTTCTTCTGTGGCTTCTACTGATCCCGAGGGGATTCTTCCTTATGGGCGTGTTGTCGGGTTAACAGTCTGGGGAATTGAAAGACAGGTTAAGCAAGCACTCACGCACACTGCGTCCCGCGCTTGTCCTAGTAACCTCCTTTTCGTTCCTGTTTCCACTGCGTCTGGCTGTTCTTCAGTGGGCTCACTCTGCCAAGTTAGCTGGTCATCCCGGTGTTCGAGGCACTCTTGCGTCTATTCGCCAGCGCTTTTGGTGGCCGACTCAGGAGCGTGACACGCGCCGTTTCGTGGCTGCTTGTTAGGACTGCGCGCAGACTAAGTCGGGGTAACTCTCCTCCGGCCGGTCGTCTCAGACCGCTCCCCATTCCTTCTCGACCATGGTCTCACATTGCCTTAGACTTCATTACCGGTCTGCCTTTGTCTGCGGGGAAGACTGTGATTCTGACGGTTGTCGATAGGTTCTCTAAGGCGGCACATTTCATTCCCCTCGCTAAACTTCCTTCCGCTAAGGAGACGGCACAAATCATTATTGAGAATGTATTCAGAATTCATGGCCTCCCGTTAGACGCCGTTTCAGACAGAGGCCCGCAATTCACGTCACAGTTTTGGAGGGAGTTCTGTCGTTTGATTGGTGCGTCCGTCAGTCTCTCTTCCGGGTTTCATCCCCAGTCTAACGGTCAAGCAGAGAGGGCCAATCAGACGATTGGTCGCATACTACGCAGCCTTTCTTTCAGAAACCCTGCGTCTTGGGCAGAACAGCTCCCCTGGGCAGAATACGCTCACAATTCGCTTCCTTCGTCTGCTCCCGGGTTATCTCCGTTTCAGAGTAGTCTGGGTTACCAGCCTCCTCTGTTCTCATCCCAGCTTGCCGAGTCCAGCGTTCCCTCCGCTCAAGCGTTTGTCCAACGTTGTGAGCGCACCTGGAGGAGGGTGAGGTCTGCACTTTGCCGTTACAGGGCACAGACGGTGAGAGCCGCCAATAAACGCAGGATTAAGAGTCCAAGGTATTGTTGCGGCCAGAGAGTGTGGCTTTCCACTCGCAACCTTCCTCTTACGACAGCTTCTCGTAAGTTGACTCCGCGGTTCATTGGTCCGTTCCGTGTCTCCCAGGTCGTCAATCCTGTCGCTGTGCGACTGCTTCTTCCGCGACATCTTCGTCGCGTCCATCCTGTCTTCCATGTCTCCTGTGTTAAGCCCTTTCTTCGCACCCCGTTCGTCTTCCCTCCCCCTCCCGTCCTTGTCGAGAGCGCACCTATTTACAAGGTACATAAGATCATGGACATGCGTTCTCGGGACGGGGTCACCAATACTTAGTGGATTGGGAGGGTTACGGTCCTGAGGAGAGGAGTTGGGTTCCGTCTCGGGACGTGCTGGACCGTTCACTCATCGATGATTTCCTCCGTTGCCGCCAGGATTCCTCCTCGAGTGCGCCAGGAGGCGCTCGGTGAGTGGGGGTACTGTCATGTTTGTCATTTATTATCATGTCTTGTCCCTGTGCTCCCCATTCTGTTCGTTTCCCTCTGCTGGTCTTATTGGGTTCTTTCCCTCTTTCTATCCCTCTCTCTCCCCCTCCCCTCTCACTCTCTCGCTCTCTCTTCTCTCTATCGTTCCGTTCCTGCTCCCAGCTGTTCCTATTCCCTAATCATCATTTAGTCTTCCCACACCTGTTCCCGATCCTTTCCCCTGATTAGAGTCCCTATTTATTCCTTTGTGTTCCGTTCCTGTCCCGTCGGTTCCTTGTTTAGTATTCACCATGCTGTGATTGCGTTTCGCCCTGTCCTGTCGTGTTTTTGCTGTGATTGTGTATCGCCCTGTCCTGTCGTGTTTTTTGCCTTCATCAGATGCTGCGTGTGAGCAGGTGTCTCTGTCTACTACGGCCTGCGCCTACCGGACGACCTGCAGTCTGTGGCCGCTTCTCCAGTTATTCCCCTCTACAGACTAGAGGATTTCTGTTATTCCCTGTTTGGACTTAAATAAACTCTGTTTCTGTTAAGTCGCTTTTGGTCCTCTTTCACCTGCATGACACTGAGACCTAATCAGGAGGGCTGAGATCTAATCAGGAGGGCTGAGATCTATTCAGGAGGGCTGAGATCTAATCAGGAGGGCTGGGATCTAATCAGGATGGCTGAGACCTAATCAGGAGGGCTGAGATCTAATCAGGAGGGCTAGGATCTAATCAGGAGGGCTGAGATCTAATCAGGAGGGCTGGGATCTAATCAGGAGGGCTAGGATCTAATCAGGAGGGCTGAGATCTAATCAGGAGGGCTGAGATCTATTCAGGAGGGCTGAAATCTAATCAGGAGGGCTGGGATCTAATCAGGAGGGCTGGGATCTAATCAGGAGGGCTGAGACCTAATCAGGAGGCTGATACCTAATCAGGTGGGCTGATATCAAAATCAAGAGGGCTGATACTGTCCCATCATCACCACATCAAAGATCTTTGTATTTGTATTTATTAAGGATCCCCACTAGCTACTCCCAAGGTAGAAGCTACTTTTCCTGTGGTCAAGCAAAATTAAGGCAGTTAAAGATATATTTTAAAATGACAATACATTCATAATATATTTCACATCACATTGCGTGTGTTCCCATAGGCCCCTACTCTCCTACCACATATCCACAACATAAAATCCATGTGTACAAGTGTGTCATCGTTAAAGACTACACTTGTTGAAACGCTATTAAAAGAAAACCTAGGGCCCAGTTGAAGCTAGATGGGTTCATGGGTACCCCAATACCCAATACCCCATACCCCAATACTCAATACCCAATACCCCAATACCTCAATACAGAGACAGAGACAGAGACAGAGACAGAGACAGAGACAGACAGAGAGAGAGAGAGAGAGAGAGAGAGAGAGAGAGAGAGAGAGACAGAGAGAGAGACAGAGAGAGAGAGAGAGAGAGAGACAGAAAACCTAGGGCCCAGTTGAAGCTAGATGGGTTCATGAGTACACCAATACCCAATACCCCATACCCCAATACTCAATACCCAATACCCCAATACCTCAATACAGAGACAGAGACAGAGAGACAGAGAGACAGAGACAGAGAGAGAAGAGACAGAGAGAGAGAGACAGAGAGAGAGAGAGAGAGAGAGAGAGAGAGAGAGAGAGAGAGAGACAGAGAGAGAGAGAGAGAGAGAGAGAGAGAGAGAGAGAGAGAGAGAGACAGAGAGAGAGCGACAGAGAGACAGAGAGACACAGAGAGAGAGAGAGAGAGAGAGAGAGAGACAGAGAGAGACAGAGAGAGAGACAGAGAGAGAGAGAGAGAGAGAGAGAGAGAGAGAGAGAGAGAGAGACAGAGAGAGACAGAGACAGAGACAGAGACAGAAAACCTAGGGCCCAGTTGAAGCTAGATGGGTTCATGAGTCTAGCTGGTCCTATCAGATATAATAACCATGACGACCATAATGGGTATATAGCTGTGACGCAATGTGGATCACACAAAGATTGTGTTCCAAATCTTGTCCCTTTAAAGTGCACTACTTTTGATCAGAGCCGTAATGGTCTCTGGTTGAACAGTGCGGCATAGGCTATAGGGAATAGGGTGCCATTTGGGACACAGTAAATGTGGATAACTCTTTGAGAGAGTGCCCTCTGTCACGGCTTGTGAATCTGGGCCCCTTCTAAAGGGGCTTTGGGAGGATCTAATTGATTACAGAACGGTTGAATGCACAGATGTTCTGTGACTGAATAAAAAAGTTTTTTTTTTTAATGAGAAACAAATAACTTTTTCACACAGGCAAACTAACACTGGGAAAGTCCCAACCCCACCCTCTGTATATTTAGCTCATGTTTATCACTATTGGGAATGGGATATTTGTTATTGGGTATTGGGGTACTGGGTATTGGGTATTTGGTATTGGGGTACTGGGTGTTGGGTTATTGGGGTATTGGGTATTGGGGTACTGGGTATTGGGGTACTGGCTTTTGGGGCATTGGGTATTGGGGTATTGGATATTGGGTATTGGATATTGGGTATGGGGTATTGGGGTATTGGGTAATGAGGTATTGGGTATTTGGGTATTTGGGTATGGGGTATTGGGGTATTGGGTATTGGGTATTTGGGTATGGGGTATTGGGTATTGGGGTATTGGGGTATTGGGTATTGGGTATTTGGGTATGGGGTATTGGGTATTAGGTATTGGGGTATTAGGTATTGGGGTATAGAATATTGGGTATTGGGGTATTAGGGTACTGGGTATTGGGATATTGGGGTATTGGGGTATTGGGTATTGGGTATTTGGGTATTAGGTATTGGGGTATTAGGTATTAGGTATTGGGGTACTGGGTATTGGGTATTGGGGTATGGGGTATTGGGTATTTGGGTATAGGGTATGGGGTATTTGCGTATTGGGGTATTGGGTATTTGGGTATTTGGGTATGGGGTATTGGGTATTGGGGTATTGGGGTATTGGGGTATTGGGTATGGGGTATTGGGTATTAGGTATTAGGTATTGGGGTATGGGGTATTGGGGTATTGGGTATTTGGGTATGGGGTATTGGGTATTTGTGTATGGGGTATTGGGGTATTGGGGTATTGGGTATTAGGTATTGGGTATTGGGGTATTAGGTATTGGGGTATTGGCGTATTGGGTATTAGGTATTTGGGTATAGGGGTATGGGGTATTGGGTATTGGGTATTGGGGTATTGGGGTATTGGGGTATTGGGTATTGGGTATTTAGGTATGAGGTATTAGGTATTGGGTATTGGGGTATTGGGTATTTGGGGTACTGGGTATTGGGGTATTGGGTTATTGGGGTATTGGGTATTAGGTATTTGGGTATGGGGTATTGGGTATTTGGGTATTGGGTATTTGGGTATGGGGTATTGGGTATTTGGGTATGGGGTATTGGGTATTGGGGTATTGGGGTATTGGGGTATTGGGTATTGGGTATTTGGGTATGGGGTATTAGGTATTGGGGTATTGGGGTATTGGGGTATTGGGTATTAGAGTATTGGATATTTGGGTATGGGGTATTGGGTATTTGGGTATGGGGTATTTGGGTATGGGGTATCGGGTATTTGGGTATGGGGTATTGGGGTATTGGGTATTGAGTATTGGATATTTGGGTATGGGGTATTGGGTATTTGGGTATGGGGTATGGGGTATTTGGGTATGGGGTATTGGGGTATTGGGGTATTGGGTATTGAGTATTGGATATTTGGGTATGGGGTATTGGGTATTTGGGTATGGGGTATTGGGTATTTGGGTATGGGGTATTGGGGTATTGGGGTATTGGGTATTGAGTATTGGATATTTGGGTATGGGGTATTGGGGTATTGGGGTATTGGGGTATTGGGTATTGAGTATTGGATATTTGGGTATGGGGTATTGGGTATTTGGGTATGGGGTATTGGGGTATTGGGGTATTGGGGTATTGGGTATTGAGTATTGGATATTTGGGTATGGGGTATTGGGTATTGAGTATTGAGTATTGGATATTTGGGTATGGGGTATTGGGTATTTGGGTATGGGGTATTGGGGTATTGGGGTATTGGGTATTGAGTATTGAGTATTGGATATTTGGGTATGAGGTATTGGGTATTGAGTATTGGATATTTGGGTATGGGCTATTGGGTATTTGGGTATGGGGTATTGGATATTTGGGTATGGGGTATTGGGTATTTGGGTATGGGGTATTGGGGTATTGGGGTATTGGGTATTTGGGTATGGGGTATTGGGGTATTGGGTATTTGGGTATGGGGTATTGGGGTATTGGGTATTTGGGTATGGGGTATTGGGGTATTGGGGTATTGGGTATTGAGTTTTGAGTATTGGATATTTGGGTATGGGGTATTGGGTATTGGGGTATTGGGTATTGGGTATTTGGGTATGGGGTATTGGGTATTGGGTATTGGGGTATTGGGGTATTGGGTATTTGGGTATGGGGTATTGGGTATTGGGTATTGGGGTATTGGGTATTTGGGTATGGGGTATTGGGTATTGGGGTATTGGGGTATTGGGTATTAGGTATTTGGGTATTGGGTATTGGGTATTGGGGTATTGGGTATTGGGGTACTGGGTATTGGGTATTGGGGTATGGGGTATTGGGTATTTGGGTATGGGGTATGGGGTATTTGCGTATTGGGGTATTGGGTATTTGGGTATTTGGGGCTGTGCTTTGGCAAAGTGGGTGGGGTTATATCCTTCCTGTTTGGCCCTGTCCGGGGTGTCCTCGGATGGGGCCACAGTGTCTCCTGACCCCTCCTGTCTCAGCCTCCAGTATTTATGCTGCAGTAGTTTATGTGTCGGGGCTAGGGTCAGTTTGTTTATCTGGAGTACTTCTCCTGTCCTATTCGGTGTCCTGTGTAAATCTAAGTGTGCGTTCTCTAATTCTCTCCTTCTCTCTTTCTTTCTCTCTCTCGGAGGACCTGAGCCCTAGAACCATGCCCCAGGACTACCTGACATGATGACTCCTTGCTGTCCCCAGTCCACCTGGCCATGCTGCTGCTCCAGTTTCAACTGGCCTGGGCCCTAGGACCATGTCCCAGGACTACCTGACATGAGGACTCCTTGCTGTCCCCAGTCCACCTGGCCATGCTCCTGCTCCAGTTTCAACTGTTCTGCCTTACTATTATTCAACCATGCTGGTCATTTATGAACATTTGAACATCTTGGCCACGTTCTGTTATAATCTCCACCTGGCACAGCCAGAAGAGGACTGGCCACCCACATATGCTCTCTCTAATTCTCTCTTTCTTTCTCTCTCTCGGAGGACCTGAGCCCTAGGACCGTGCCCCAGGACTACCTGACATGATGGCTCCTTGCTGTCCCCAGTCCATCTGACTGTGCTGCTGCTCCAGTTTCAACTGTTCTGCCTTATTATTATTTGACCATGCTGGTCATTTATGAACATTTGAACATCTTGGTCATGTTCTGTTATAATCTCTACCCGGCACAGCCAGAAGAGGACTGGCCACCCACATAGCCCGGTTCCTCTCTAGGTTTCTTCCTAGGTTTTGGCCTTTCTAGGGAGTTTTCCTAGCCACCGTGCTTTTACACCTGCATTGTTTGCTGTTTGGGGTTTTAGGCTGGGTTTCTGTACAGCACTTTGAGATATCAGCTGATGTACGAAGGGCTATATAAATAAATTTGATTTGATTTGATTTGATTTGATTTGATATTTGGGTATTGGGTACTGGGGTACTGGGTATTGGGGTATTGGGGTATTGGGGTATTGGGGGTATTGGGTATGGGGTATTGGGTATTGGGTATTGGGGTATTGGGTATTGGGGTATGGGGTATTGGGGTATTGGGGTATTGGGTATGGGGTATTGGGTATGGGGTATGGGGTATTGGGTATGGGGTATTGGGGTATTGGGGTATTGGGGTATTGGGTATTGGGTATTGGGGTATTGGCGTATTGGGTATTGGGTATTGGGTATTTGGGTATGGGGTATGGGGTATTGGGGTATTGGGGTATTGGGGTATTGGGGTATTGGGTATTTGGGTATTTGGGTATGGGGTATTGGGTATTGGGTATTGGGGTATTGGGTATTTGGGGTACTGGGTATTGGGGTATTGGGTTATTGGGGTATTGGGTATTTGGGTATGGGGTATTGGGTATTTGGGTATTGGGGTATTGGGTATTTGGGTATGTGGTATTGGGAATTTGGTATGGGGTATTGGGTATTGGGGTATTGGGGTATTGGGGTATTGGGTATTGGGTATTGGGGTATGGGGGTATTGGGTATTGAGTATTGGATATTTGGGTATGGGGTATTGGGTATTTGGGTATGGGGTATTGGGTATTTGGGTATGGGGTATTGGGGTATTGGGTATTGAGTATTGGATATTTGGGTATGGGGTATTGGGTATTTGGGTATGGGGTATTTGGGTATGGGGTATTGGGGTATTGGGGTATTGGGGTATTGGGTATTGAGTATTGGATATTTGGGTATGGGGTATTGGGTATTTGGGTATGGGGTATTGGGTATTTGGGTATGGGGTATTGGGGTATTGGGGTATTGGGTATTGAGTATTGGATATTTGGGTATGGGGTATTGGGTATTTGGGTATGGGGTATTGGGTATTTGGGTATTGGGGTATTGGGGTATTGGGGTATTGGGTATTGAGTATTGGATATTTGGGTATGGGGTATTGGGTATTTGGGTATGGGGTATTGGGGTATTGGGGTATTGGGGTATTGGGGTATTGGGGTATTGAGTATTGAGTATTGGATATTTGGGTATGGGGTATTGGGTATTGAGTATTGAGTATTGGATATTTGGGTATGGGGTATTGGGTATTTGGGTATGGGGTATTGGGGTATTGGGGTATTGGGTATTGAGTATTGAGTATTGGATATTTGGGTATGAGGTATTGGGTATTGAGTATTGGATATTTGGGTATGAGGTATTGGGTATTGAGTATTGGATATTTGGGTATGGGCTATTGGGTATTTGGGTATGGGGTATTGGATATTTGGGTATGGGGTATTGGGTACTTGGGTATGGGGTATTGGGGTATTGGGGTATTGGGTATTTGGGTATGGGGTATTGGGGTATTGGGGTATTGGGTATTTGGGTATGGGGTATTGGGTATTTGGGTATGGGGTATTGGGGTATTGGGGTATTGGGTATTGAGTTTTGAGTATTGGATATTTGGGTATGGGGTATTGGGTATTGAGTATTGAGTATTGGATATTTGGGTATGGGGTATTGGGTATTTGGGTATGGGTTATTGGATATTTGGGTATGGGGTATTGGGGTATTGGGGTATTGGGTATTGAGTATTGAGTATTGAATATTTGGGTATGGGGTAACACAAACCAGCCTCCAGCGTAATGCATTATTGTACGTTGCTATTTACAGCGTGGCTTGAAATAACAAAACACTACGGTACTGTGCTTT
>NW_025745260.1:0-17500 GCF_021184085.1 Oncorhynchus gorbuscha | reverse complement strand
CTCTAACCACTAGGCTACCTGCCTCCTCTACACTCTAACCACCAGGAAACCTGCCACCTCTACACTCTAACCACTAGACTAGCTGCCTCCTCTACACTCTAACCACTAGGCTACCTGCCACCTCTACACTCTAACCACGAGGCTACCTGCCTCCTCTACACTCTAACCACTAGGCAACCTGCCACCTCTACACTCTAACCACTAGGCTACCTGCCACCTCTACACTCTAACCACTAGGCTACCTGCCACCTCTACACTCTAACCACTAGGCTACCTGCCACCTCTACACTCTAACCAGTAGGCTACCTGCCACCTCTAAACTCCAACCAGTAGGCTACCTGCCTCCTCTACACTCTAACCACTAAGCTACCTGCTGCCTCTACACTCTAACCACTAGGCTACCCTGCCTCCTCTACACTCTAATCACTAGGCTACCTGCCACCTCTACACTCTAACCACTAGACTACCTCCACTGACACAAAAGGTCAAAAACAAGCATCTAAACAATGCTCGTTGGCTGCTCTTCGAGTGGTCTGGATAACTTGTATATGAGCGAAGGTTTTTTAAGAGCCAGAAGGCCTTGGGAAATACATGGACTATTGAAGATACATCGTAAGAAGGTTCTAACGATGATCTTAACACCATGAAGGCCTCTGGGTAACGAGACCCTGAACATAATTTCACCCGTCCGTTCCGCTGAGATCAGAATGATTATAAAATGTAAAAAAAGGCGTTGTCTCCCATGTGAAGTGGAGATCACCTTTTCCCCTCAGCAACACAGTCAGAATCCTCCTCCTTGTTCTGAGGAAATATTCCCAGTACATCAGATGCTTATCTATGAGTAATCATGTAATTCCCCACATAATTAGGTTGAAATTGTATTTTTATTACAATAGCAACGCTGGGCCAACGATAATCTACAAGGCACAGCTGAGATCCATGCTCCATTCTGCTGTCAGACGGGCCATGCCAAATTCAGTAGAAAGAAAAAAGGGATGGATGGATGGATGGATGGATGGATGGATGGATGGATGGATGGAGGGATGGATGGAGGAGGATGGATGGATGAAGAGAGGATGGATGGAGGGATTTAGGGATGGATGGAGGGATGGATGGAGGCAGGGAGGGAGGGAGGGAGGGAGGGAGGGAGGGAGGGAGGGAGGAGGGAGGGAGGGAGGGAGGGAGGGAGGGAGGGAGGGAGGGAGGGAGGGAGGGAGGGAGGGAGGGAGGGAGGGAGGGAGGGAGGGAGGGAGGGAGGGGAGGGATGGATGGATGGAGGGATGGAAGGATGGATGGAGAGATGGAGAGATGGAGGGATGGAGGGAGAGATGGAGGGATGGAAGGATGGATGGAGAGGGATGTAGGGAGAGATGGATGGAGGGAGAGATGGAAGGATGGATGGAGGGATGGAGGGAGAGATGAAGGAATGGAAGGATGGATGGAGAGATGGATGGATGGAGAGATGGATGGAGAGATGGATGGATGGAGGGATGGAGAGATGGATGGAGGGATGGATGGAGAGATGAATGGAGAGATGGATGGATGGAGGGATGGAGAGATGGATGGATGGAGGGATGGAGAGATGGAGGGATGGATGGATGGATGGAGGGATGGAGAGATAGATGGATGGAGAGATGGATGGATGGAGGGATGGAGAGATGGATGGATGATGGATGGATGGATTGATGGATGGATGGAGAGATGGAGGGATGGATGGATGGAGGGATGGAGAGATGGAGGGATGGATGGATGGAGGGATGGATGGATGGATGGATGGAGGGAGGGAGAGATGGAGGGATGGATGGATGGAGGGATGGATGGATGGATGGATGAATGGAGGGATGGATGGATGGATGGAGGGATGGATGGATCGATGGATGGAGGGATGGAGGGATGGATGGAGGGATGGATGGAGGGATGGATGGAGAGATGGATGGAGGGATGGAGGGAGAGATGGATGGAGGAGAGATGGAGGGATGGAAGGAGGGAGGGATGGAGGAGATGGATGGATGGATGGATGGAGAGATGGATGGATGGATGGATGGAGGGATGGATGGAGAGATGGAGGGAGAGATGGATGGAGGGATGGATGGAGAGATGGATGGATGGATGGAGAGATGATGGAGGGATGGAGGGAGAGATGGATGGAGATGAGCTACTGTACACCACTGCTCTCCACAGTATCCAGACAGCTGATTGGAAGTTGTCTAATTCACACCAGGACTACCTCCCAAAACACAGCCTATTTTCTATATAGTCCACTGTATTTGGCCCTATGGGCCCTGGCAAAAAGAAACACGCTACATAGGGAATAGGATATTACTTGGGACGCATCCCCAGCACTCCACTGAAGCAACTGCCTTTCGCCCAGCATGCTTCCCAGGGTTCCATTATTACCTTCAAGGAGATGTCCGTTGCTATTTCTGAAGCTTGACATTTGTACTTGGTTAAAATACATTTATGAATTCATATACACACCCATAATTTAGCTATATGTGGTTTTTAAGTTGTTTCCCTTCCGAGTGTTAGAGGAAGTTAGGAACTTCACAGACCCATAGGTGTTACTGATCTGGTTTTAAACTTGTGATAAATAACATACTTGCTTATATGATGAGATACGGATAAAGATAATTTAATTAATTGGCAGCCAAGAACCGATCATCACGTCACCGGCATCATTCATTTGATAGACATATAACTTCACTGTTCTCCTTTCCTCTCTTTTGTTCATTCATCAGTGAGAGGGCATACGTTTCCTGCACTCTGTCTGCTCTGTATTTCTCAAATTTCCCTCTCTCTCTCTCTCATTGGTCAGGAATGCTTCCTAATCCAAGGACACATTCCCATGCTTCCATTAATCCCACTCCTTCTCCAACTCTGTTCCACATGAAAACTTCAGCAGGACCGTCGGGAGTACCCTGAACGTATTTGTAAAACAAATGAATTCAAACTTTATTTGTCACGAATACAACAAGTGTAGACATTACTGTGAAATGCTTACTTTCAAGCACTTTACCAACAGTGAAGTTCAAGAAGAGTTAAGAAAATATTTACCAAATAAACTAAAGTAAAAAATAACACAATAACAATAATGACATGGTTATATTGTTATGGGATACCAGTACCGAGTCAGTGTGCGGGGGTACTGTTATGCAGGTGAAGGAGGACCCAAACGCGACTCAACAGAAACAGAGTTTATCAATGCTCAAAACCGAACAACTGAAATCCTCTAGACAGTAGAGGGGAAAACAACTGGAGAAGCGGCCACAGACTGCAGGTCGCTTCGGGTAGGCGCAGGCCGCAGTCAACTGGAGACACCTGCTCACACGCAGCGTCTGAAGAAGGCACAAAACACGACAGGACAGGGTGATACACAATCACGGCAAAAACACGACAGGACAGGGCGAAACGCAATTACAGCATGGAATACAAAACAAGGAACCGACGGAACAGGAACGGATTACAAAGGAATAAATAGGGAATCTAATCAGGGAAAGGATCGGGAACAGGTGTGGGAAGACCAAATGATGATTAGGGAATAGGAACAGCTGGGAGCAGGAACGGAACGACAGAGAGAAGAGAGAGCGAGAGAGTGAGAGAGGAGGGGGAGAGAGAGGGATAGGAGGGAAAGAACCAAATAAGACCAGCAGAGGGAAACGAATAGCATGGGGAGCACAGGGACAAGACATGATAATAAATGACAAACATGACAGTACCCCCACTCACCGAGCGCCTCCTGGCGCTCTCGAGGAGGAACACTGGCAGCAACGGAGGAAATCATAGATCAAACGGTCCAGCACGTCCCGAGAAAGAACCCAACTCCTCTCCTCAGGACCGTAACAAAAAACGATAAAAGGGAAACTAGGGTACTACTCTAAAAAAAAAATGAGAACTAGGGACAGACTGAGACACAGCAAGGGCAGGGACAAGAACAGGAGAGATGCGATGGCAGGGAACAGACTGAGACCCAGCAAGACCAGGAGCAGAAGCAGAAAAAAAATTACCAGACTTCTTCTGCGCGCAGTCTGAACACGCAGCCACGAAGCGGCGCGTGTCACGCTCCTGAGTCGGCCACCAAAAGCGCTGGCGAATAGACGCAAGAGTGCCTCGAACACCGGGATGACCAGCTAACTTGGCAGAGTGAGCCCACTGAAGAACAGCCAGACGAGTGGAAACAGGAACGAAAAGGAGGTTACTAGGACAAGCGCGCGGCGACGCAGTGTGCGTGAGTGCTTGCTTAACCTGTCTTTCAATTCCCCAGACTGTCAACCCGACAACACGCCCATAAGGAAGAATCCCCTCGGGATCAGTAGAAGCCACAGAAGAACTAAACAGACGGGATAAGGCATCAGGCTTGGTGTTCTTGCTACCCGGACGGTAAGAAATCACAAACTCGAAACGAGCGAAAAACAACGCCCAACGAGCTTGCGGGCATTAAGTCGTTTGGCAGAACGGATGTACTCAAGGTTCTTATGGTCTGTCCAAACGACAAAAGGAACGGTCCCCCCTCCAACCACTGTCGCCATTCGCCTAGGGCTAAGCGGATGGCGAGCAGTTCACGGTTACCCACATCATAGTTGCGCTCAGATGGCGACAGGCGATGAGAAAAATAAGCGCACGGATGAACCTTATCGTCAGACTGGAAGCGCTGGGATAGAATGGCTCCCACGCCTACCTCTGAAGCGTCAACCTCGACAATGAATTGTCTAGTGACGTCAGGAGTAACGAGGATAGGAGCGGACGTAAAACGTTCTTTTAGAAGATCAAAAGCTCCCTGGGCGGAACCGGACCACTTAAAACACGTCTTGACAGAAGTAAGAGCTGTGAGAGGGGCAGCAACTTGACCGAAATTACGAATGAAACGCCGATAGAAATTAGCGAAACCTAAAGCGCTGCAACTCGACACGTGACCTTGGAACGGGCCAATCACTGACAGCTTGGACCTTAGCGGAATCCATCTGAATGCCTTCAGCGGAAATAACGGAACCGAGAAAAGTAACGGAGGAGACATGAAAAGAGCACTTCTCAGCCTTTACGTAGAGACAATTCTCTAAAAGGCGCTGTAGTACACGTCGAACGTGCTGAACATGAATCTCGAGTGACGGAGAAAAAATCAGGATATCGTCAAGATAGACAAAAACAAAAATGTTCAGCATGTCTCTCAGAACATCATTAACTAATGCCTGAAAAACAGCTGGCGCATTGGCGAGACCGAACGGCAGAACCCGGTACTCAAAATGCCCTAACGGAGTGTTAAACGCCGTTTTCCACTCGTCCCCCCTCTCTGATGCGCACGAGATGGTAAGCGTTACGAAGGTCCAACTTAGTAAAGCACCTGGCTCCCTGCAGAATCTCGAAGGCTGATGACATAAGGGAAGCGGATAACGATTCTTAACCGTTATGTCATTCAGCCCTCGATAATCCACGCAGGGGCGCAGAGTACCGTCCTTCTTCTTAACAAAAATGAACCCCGCCCCGGCCGGAGAAGAAGAAGGCACTATGGTACCGGCGTCAAGAGACACAGACAAATAATCCTCGAGAGCCTTACGTTCGGGAGCCGACAGAGAGTATAGTCTACCTCGAGGAGGCGTGGTCCCTGGAAGGAGATCAATACTACAATCATACGACCGGTGAGGAGGAAGGGAGTTGGCTCGGGACCGACTGAAGACCGTGCGCAGATCATGATATTCCTCCGGCACTCCTGTCAAATCGCCAGGTTCCTCCTGAGAAGTAGGGAGAGAAGAAACGGGAGGGATGGCAGACATTAAACACTTCACATGACAAGAAACGTTCCAGGATAGGATAGAATTACTAGACCAATTAATAGAAGGATTATGACATACTAGCCAGGGATGACCCAAAACAACAGGTGTAAACGGTGAACGGAAAATCAAAAAAAATAGTCTCACTGTGGTTACCAGATACTGTGAGAGTTAAAGGTAGTGTCTCAAATTTGATACTGGGAAGATGACTACCATCTAAGGCAAACATGGGCGTAGGCTTGTCTAACGGTCTGAAAGGAATGTTATGTTTCCGAACCCATGCTTCGTCCATGAAACAACCCTCAGCCCCAGAGTCAATCAAGGCACTGCATGTAGCACCTGAACCGGTCCAGCGTAGATGGACCGACATAGTAGTACAAGATCTAGATGAAGGGACCTGAGTAGTAGCGCTCACCAGTAGCCCTCCGCTTACTGATGGGCTCTGGCCTCTTACTGGACATGAATTAACAAAATGTCCAGCAACTCCATAATAGAGGCACAGGCGGTTGGTGATCCTCCGTTCCCTCTCCTTAGTCGAGATGCGAATCCTCCCAGCTGCATGGGCTCAGTCTCAAAGCCAGAGGAGGGAGATGGTTGCGATGCGGAGCAGGGAAACACCGTTGATGCGAGCTCTCTTCCACGAGCCCGGTGACGAAGATCTACCCGTCGTTCTATGCGGATGGCGAGAGCAATCAAAGAGTCCACATCTGAAGGAACCTCCCGGGAGAGAATCTCATCCTTAACCGCTGCGTGGAGTCCCTCCAGAAAACGAGCGAGCAGCGCCGGCTCGTTCCACTCACTAGAGGCAGCAAGAGTGCGAAACTCAATGGAATAATCCGTTATGGACCGTTCACCTTGGCATAAGGAAGCCAGGGCCCTAGAAGCCTCCTCACCAAAAACTGAACGGTCAAAAACCCGAATCATCTCCTCTTTAAAGTTCTGGAATCTGTTAGAGCAATCAGCCCTTGCCTCCCAGATAGCTGTGCCCCATTCTCGAGCCCGGCCAGTAAGGGAGTGAAATGACGTAAGCAACCCGAGCTCTCTCTCTGAGTATGTGTTGGGTTGGAGAGAGACACAATCTCACACTGCGTGAGAAAGGAGCGGCACTCAGTGGGCTGCCCGGAGTAGCAAGGTGGGTTATTAACCCTGGGTTCTGGAGGCTCGGCAGGCCAGGGAGTAACAGGTGGCACGAGACGTAGACTCTGGAACTGTCCAGAGAGGTCGGAAACCTGGCGGCCAGGTTCTCCACGGCATGGCGAGCAGCAGACAATTCCTGCTCGTGTCTGCCGAGCATGGCTCCTTGGATCTCGACGGCAGTGTAACGAGCGTCAGAAGTCGCTGGGTCCATTCTTTGATCGGTTCCTTCTGTTATGCAGGTGAAGGAGGACCCAAACGCGACTCAACAGAAACAGAGTTTATCAATGCTCAAAACCGAACAACTGAAATCCTCTAGACAGTAGAGGGAAAACAACTGGAGAAGCGGCCACAGACTGCAGGTCGCCGGGTGGCGCAGGCCGCAGTCAACTGAGACACCTGCTCACACGCAGCGTCTGAAGAAGGCACAAAACACGACAGGACAGGGTGATACACAATCACGGCAAAAACACGACAGGACAGGGCGAAAACGCAATTACAGCATGGAATACAAAACAAGGAACCGACGGAACAGGAACGGATTACAAAGGAATAAATAGGGAATCTAATCAGGGGAAAGGATCGGGAACAGGTGTGGGAAGACCAAACGATGATTAGGGAATAGGAACAGCTGGGAGCAGGAACGGAACGACAGAGAGAAGAGAGAGCGAGAGAGTGAGAGAGGAGGGGGAGAGAGAGGGATAGGAGGGAAAGAACCAAATAAGACCAGCAGAGGGAAACGAATAGCATGGGGAGCACAGGGACAAGACATGATAATAAATGACAAACATGACAGGTACAGGTTAGTTGAGGTAATCTGTACATGTAGGTGGGGTGAAGTGACTATACATAGATAATAAACACGAGTAGCAGAGTGTACAAAACAAATGGATAGGGGGGGGGGGGTTCAATGAAAATAGTTTGGTGGCCATTTGATTAATTGTTCAGCAGTCTTGTGACTTGGGGGTAGAAGCTGTTTAGAAGCTTCTTGGACATGGACTTGGGCCTCCAGTACCACTTGCCATGCAAGAGAGAACAGTTTATGACTACGGTGGCTGGAGTCTTTGACCATTTTTAGGGCCTTCCTCTGACACCGCCTGGTATAGAGGTCATGGATGGCAGTAAGCTTGGCCCCCGGTGAAGTACTGGGCCGTACGCACTACCCTCTGTAGAGCCTTACGGTCAGAGGCCGAGCCGTTGCCATATGAGGCGGTGACGCAACCAGTCAGGATGCTCTCGATGGTGCAGCTGTAGACATTTTGAGGATGTGAGGGCCCATGCCAAGTCTTTTCAGTCTCCTGAGGGGGAATATGTTTTGTCGTACCCTCTTCACAACTGTCTTGGTGTGTTTGGACCATTATAGTTCGTTGGTGGTCTTGCTCACACTGAGGGAGAGGTTGTTGTCCTGACACCACACTGCCAGTTCTCTGAACTCCTCCCTATAGGCTGTCTCATTGTTGTCAGAGATCAGGCCTACCACTGTTGTGTTGTCAGCTAACTTAAAACCTCTAGTGACTCCCATCCCACATGCGGGAGCGTAATCATCGCCTGACACCAATTAGCATAACGCAACGGACATAAATATCCATAGAAAATATTTCTATTCATGAAAATCAAAAATGAAATATATTGAGACACAGCTAAGCCTTTTGTTAATCACCCTGTCATCTCAGATTTTCAAAATATGCTTTACAGCCAAAGCTAGACAAACATTTGTGTAAGTTTATTGATAGCCTAGAATAGCATTTTGTCCAGCTAGCAGCAGGAAACTTGGTCACGGAAATCAGAAAAGCAATCAAATTAAATAGTTTACCTTTGATGAGCTTCGGATGTTTTCACTGACGAGACTCCCAGTTAGATAGCAAATGTTCCTTTTTTCCAAAATATTATTTTTGTAGGCGAAATAGCTCCGTTTGTTCTTCATGTTTGGCTGAGAATATTCCAAATTAGCTCCATAATATCGACAGAAACATGGCAAATGTTGTTTATAATCAATTCTCAAGGTGTTTTTCAAATATCTATTCGATAATATATCCATCGGGACAATTAGTTTTTCAGTAGGACCGATTGGAGTAATGGCTACCTCTGTATTTTACGCGAGAATCTCTCTGGCAGCATCAGGTGACCGCTTGCGCATTGTAGCCGCTTACGGGTATTCTTCAACATAAATGCGTAAAACTATGCCACAATGCTGTAGACACCTTGGGGAATACGGAGAAAAAGTAATCTGGTTGATAGCCCATTCAATGCTCAATAGGGACTCATTGGAACGCAGCGCTTTCAAAAGATGAGGCACTTCCGGATTGGATTTTTCTCAGGCTTTCGCCTGCAACATCAGTTCTGTTATACTCACAGACAATATTTTTACAGTTTTGGAAACTTTAGTGTTTTCTATCCTAAGCTGTCAATTATATGCATATTCTAGCATCTTCTCCTGACAAAATATCCCTTTTATTATGGGAACGTTTTTTTTTCAAAAATGAAAATACTGCCCCCTAGTCACAACAGGTTTTAATGATGGTGTTCGAGGCGTGTTTGGCAACACAGTCGTGGGTGAACAGGGAGTATAGGAGTGGACTAAGTACATACCCCCAAGGGCTCCAGTGTTGAGGATCAGCGTGGCAGTCGTGTTGTTACCTACCCTTACTACCTGGGGACGGCCCGTCAGGAAGTCCAGGATCCAGTTGCAGAGGGAGGTGTTTAGTCCCAGGGTCCTTAGCTTAGTGATGAGCTTTGTGGGCACTATGATGTTGAATGTTGAGCTGTAGTCAATGAACAGCACTCTCACAAAGGTGTTCCTTTTGTCCAGATAGGTAAAGGCAGTGTGGAGTGCGATACAGATTGAATCTTTTGTGGATCTGTTGGGGACGGTATGAGAATTGGAGTGGGTCTAGGGTATCCAGGAGGATGTTGTTGATGTGAGCCATGACCAAAGCACTTCATGGGTACAGACGTGAGTGCCACAGAGTGGTAATCACTACGCTTCCTTGGACCCAGGGCAACGGTGGTCTGCTTGAAACATGTAGGTTTCATGTAGGTTTTTACAGACTCGGTCAGGGATGAAGATGTCAGTGAAGTCACTTGCCAGTTGGTCAACGCCTGCGTTGAGTACACATCTTGGTAATCCGTCTGGCCCATCGGCTTTGTAAATGTTGACCTGTTTAAAGGTCTCCCTCACATCAGCTACCGAGAGCATTTTCACACAGTCGTCCAGAACAGCTGGTGCTCTCGTGCATTCTTCAGTGTTGCTGGCCTTAAACCGAGCATATAAGGCATTTAGCTTGGGTACACTGCAGCATCCACCGAGAGGCTCTTGGGTACACTGCAGCATCCACCGAGAGGCTCTTGGGTACACTGCAGCATCCACCGAGAGGCTCTTGGGTACACTGCAGCATCCACCGAGAGGCTCTTGGGTACACTGCAGCATCCACTGAGAGGCTCTTGGGTACACTGCAGCATCCACCGAGAGGCTCTTGGGTACACTGCAGAGTACTGGAACGAAAGGCGGCCAAATGAGGTGTTGGCTTTAGGGATGATCAGTGAGATACACCTGCTGGAGCGCGTGCTACGGATGGGTGTTGCCATCGTGACCAGTGAACTAAGATAAGGCAGAGCTTTACCTAGCATGGACTTGTAGATGACCTGGAGCCAGTGGGTCTGGCGACGAATATGTAGTGAGGGCCAGCCGACTAGAGCATACAAGTCGCAGTGGTGGGTGGTATAAGGTGCTTTAGTGACAAAACGGATGGCACTGTGATAGACTGCATCCAGTTTGCTGAGTAGAGTGTTGGAAGCCATTTTGTAGATGACATCGCCGAAGTCGAGGATCGGTAGGATAGTCAGTTTTACTAGGGTAAGCTTGGCGGCGTGAGTGAAGGAGGCTTTGTTGCGGAATAGAAAGCCGACTCTTGATTTGATTTTCGATTGGAGATGTTTGATGTGAGTCTGGAAGGAGAGTTTGCAGTCTAGCCAGACGCCTAGGTACTTATAGATGTCCACATATTCAAGGTCGGAACCATCCAGGGTGGTGATGCTAGTCGGGCATGCGGGTCCAGGCAGCGATCGGTTGAAAAGCATGCATTTGGTTTTACTCGCGTTTAAGAGCAGTTGGAGGCCACTGAAGGAGTGCTGTATGGCATTGAAGCTCGTTTGGAGGTTAGATAGCACAGTGTCCAATGACGGGCCGAAAGTATATAGAATGGTGTCGTCTGCGTAGAAGTGGATCAGGGAATCGCCCGCAGCAAGAGCACCATCATTGATATATACAGAGAAAAGAGTCAGCCCGAGAATTGAACCCTGTGGCACCCCCATAGAGACTGCCAGAGGACCGGACAGCATGCCCTCCGATTTGACACACTGAACTCTGTCTTCAAAGTAATTGGTGAACCAGGCAAGGCAGTCATCCGAAAACCGAGGCTATTGAGTCTGCCGATAAGAATATGTTGATTGACAGAGTCGAAAGCCTTGACGAGGTCGATGAAGATGGCTGCACAGTACTGTCTTTTATCGATGGCGGTTATGATATCGATTAGTACCTTGAGTGTAGCTGAGGTGCACCCGTGACCGGCTCGGAAACCAGATTGCACAGCGGAGAAGGTACGGTGGGATTCGAGATGGTCAGTGACCTGTTTGTTGACTTGGCTTTCGAAGACCTTAGATAGGCAGGGCAGGATGGATATAGGTCTATAACAGTTTGGGTCCAGGGTGTCTCCCCCTTTGAAGAGGGGATGACTGCGGCAGCTTTCAATCCTTGGGGATCTCAAACGATATGAAAGAGAGGTTGAACAGGCTGGTAATAGGGGTTGCGACAATGGCGGCAGATAGTTTCAGAAATAGAGGGTCCAGATTGTCAAGCCCAGCTGATTTGTACGGGTCCAGGTTTTGCAGCTCTTTCAGAACATCTGCTATCTGGATTTGGGTAAAGGAGAACCTGGAGAGGCTTGGGAGAGGAGCTGTGGGGGGGGCAGAGCTGTTGGCCGAGGTTGGAGTAGCCAGGCGGAAGGCATGGCCAGCCGTTGAGAAGTGCTTATTGAAGTTTTTGATAATCATGGATTTATCGGTGGAGACCGTGTTACCTAGCCTCAGTGCAGTGGGCAGCTGGGAGGAGGTGCTCTTGTTCTCCATGGACTTCACAGTGTCCCAGAACCTTTTGGAGTTGGAGCTACAGGATGCAAACCTCTGCCTAAAGAAGCTGGCCTTAGCTTTCCTGACTGACTGCGTGTATTGGTTCCTGACTTCCCTGAACAGTTGCATATCACGGGGGCTATCCGATGCTATTGCAGTCCGCCACAGGATGTTTTTGTGCTGGTCGAGGGCAGTCAGGTCTGGAGTGAACCAAGGGCTGTATCTGTTCTTGGTTCTGCATTTACCATTAGAGTACCATTAAAGTACTATATAATGTAAGTAGGGTTCCAAACCATTACCAGTAGAGTACTATATAATGTAAGTAGGGTCCCAAAACATTAAAGTACTATATAATGTAAGTAGGGTTCCAAACCATTACCATTAGAGTACTATATAATCTAAGTAGGGTACCAAAACATTACCATTAGAGTACTATATAATGTAAGTAGGGTACCAAACTATTAGAGTACTTTATAATGTAAGTAGGGTCCCAAACCATTACCATTAGAGTACTATATAATGTAAGTAGGGTCCCAAACCATTACCATTAGAGTACTATATAATGTAAGTAGGGTCCCAAACCATTAGAGTACTATATAATGTAAGTAGGGTCCCAAACCATTAGAGTACTGTATAATGTAAGTAGGGTCCCAAACCATTACCATTAGAGTACTATATAATGTAAGTAGGGTCCCAAACCAGTAGAGTATTATATAGGATGGTAGGGTCTCAAACATTTAGAGTACTATATCACATAAGTAGGGTTCCAAACCATTAGAGTACTAAATAATGTAAGTAGGGTCCCAAAACATTAGAGTATTATATAGGAAGGTAGGGTCCCAAACCATTAGAGTACTATATAATGTAAGTAGGGTTCCAAACCATTAGAGTATTAAATAACATAAGTAGGGTCCCAAACCATTAGAGTACTATATTCCATAAGTAGGGTCCCAAACCATTAGAGTATTATATAATGTAAGTAGGGTCCCAAACCATTAGAGTACTATATAACATAAGTAGGGTCCCAAACCATTAGAGTATTATATAATGTAAGTAGGGTCCCAAACCATTAGAGTACTATATAACATAAGTAGGGTCCCAAACCATTAGAGTATTATATAATATAAGTAGGGTCCCAAACCATTAGAGTACTATATAACATAAGTAGGGTCCCAAACCATTAGAGTATTATATAATGTAAGTAGGGTCCCAAACCATTAGAGTACTATATAACATAAGTAGGGTCCCGAAACAATTGGATGTCCATGTACTATATTTAAGGACCCAAACATTAGAGTACTATATAAGTAGGTTAACAATCCTACTTATAAAAACAGTACAGAACTATTTACTATATACTATATAGTACTATATTAAACAGTACTATATTCTTTAGGAAGGGTCCCAAACCATTAGAGTACTATATAAGTAGGTTAACAAACCATTTGAGTACTATATACTGTAGACAAGTTCCCAAACCATTATATTACCATATAAGTAGGTTAACAAATCATTTGTTTACTTTCTACTTTAGCAATGTTCCCAAACCCTTGGAGTACTATATAAGCAGGTTAACAAATCACGTGAGGACCATGTACAGTAGGTAGTGGCCCAAACCATTAGAGTACTATATAAGTAGGTTAACAAATCATGTGAGGACTATGTACTGTAGGGAGGGTCCCAAACCTTTAGAGTACTATATAAGTAGGTTAACAAATCATGTGATGACTATGTACTGTAGGGAGGGTCCCAAACCATTAGAGTACTATATACTGTAGGGAGGGTCCCAAACCATTAGAGTACTATATAAGTAGGTTAACAAATCAAGTGAGGACTATGTACAGTAGGTAGTGTCCCAAACCATTAGAGTACTATATACTGTAGGGAGGGTCCCAAACCATTAGAGTACTATATACTGTAGGGAGGGTCCCAAACCATTAGAGTACTATATAAGTAGGATAACAAACCATTAGAGTACAATATACTGTAGGCAGTGTCCCAAACCATTAGTGTACTATATACTGCAGTAAGGGTCCCAAACCATTAGTGTACTATACTGTAGGGAGGGTCCCAAACCATTAGATTACTATATACTGTAGGAAGGTCCCAAACCATTCAAGTACTATATACTGTAGGTAGGGTCTCAACCATTAGTGCTCCATATACTGTATGTAGGGTTAGAAACCTAGGGTACTATTTAATGAGGTCCCAAACTATTTGAGCACTATATAAAGATTGTCCCAAACTATTGGATAATGAATGGCTATACTGTACATGTTTATTGTTTTGGCTATGGGAATAATTACCCTAAGGCTTAGCAGTTATACATGGTTTTGAAGGGGACATTTTAATAGTTTGTCCATCAACATTTTGCCCAACAACATGGTTACTCAGTTTTTACCTCAATCAAATGAGTATATAGTGCACTACTTTTCACCAGAGCTCTATGAGTAGTAGGGTAGTTTTAAACGGTATAGATTGCCATTTGTGACACAACCCAGTCCACTCAGTGGTGTGCCTGATAGACGGAGGGGACAGGTGCAACGCTCAAGCTATGACATCAGCGGTGGCCATTTTCTGTTTTCTTCCTCAACCGACTCTCGGTTCCCATGGTCACCACTGTGGTTCCACAGCTGCAGAGCGGAACGAATGGTGTGTGACAAAGAGGTGAACATGTGGCCATTAAGAGTACATACGCATCTCAAATGGTGCCCTATTCCCCTTATAGGGCATTACTTTCGACTAAGAGCTCTGTGGACACGTCTAAAAATAGGGTACCCTATAGAGAATAGGGTACCATTCAGGACAACGCCAATGGAATCACTGAGGAGGATATCTGTGACTCCTTTAACAGAGTCAACCTGTATTTGAGACCAGATTGAAATGGTTTAATAGTGAACTTTAAGATGTAGGTAGTACGCTTTGACCAAGCTATTCTTTGATGCAGAATTAAATGGTTTAACAGTTATTAACTTACATTGTGCAATGACTAATCTGTTTTTGATGTTGGGACTTTTAAACAATTTTAGAGTTTACTTAAGATGTTACACTTAATCTATATTTAGGGTTAGGGCTCTGTGAAATGGTAAACAACAGCTGCTAGTAGCAGACCATTATATTTGATATGTAAAAATCTCCTGTTCTACTTTGTCCTGGTGTTGGCACATTTCGCTAATCCATTTGTGCTAGAACATGTTTCTGACACCGTCGCTAACTATGCTATCTGTTATGCTACCACTTAGTACAGATTCATCAGATTGCACACTAGGAGAGAGGCAATGGTTTTGTGGAATTTACAGTGACCTTCTGGCAATGTACTGCACCTTTACCAGAATGTCCAGGTTTCACACAAATTCCTGTTTGAGTGTTCCTCGAATCAGGAGGAGTTGAGAACAGAGGGAATCCTTCAACTATGATTTTGGGTAATGTTTACAGGAATAGGACACCATTTGGGATCCGTGGGCCGCAAACGTTAAAAGTCATGATGTCAGAATGTTCTAGAAGCACGCTGTTGTTCCCACACCATTATGATGTCAGAATGTTCTAGAAGCACGCTGTTGTTCCCACAACCTTATGATGTCAGAATGTTCTAGAAGCACGCTGTTGTTCCCACAACATTATGATGTCAGAATGTTCTAGAAGCACGCTGTTGTTCCCACAACATTATGATGTCAGAATGTTCTAGAAGCACGCTGTTGTTCACACAACGTTATGATGTCAGAATGTTCTAGAAACACACTGTTGGTCCCACAACGTTATGATATCAGAATGTTCTAGAAGCACGCTGTTGTTCCCACACCATTATGATGTCAGAGTGTTCTAGAAGCACGCTGTTGTTCCCACAACCTTATGATGTCAGAATGTTCTAGAAGCACGCTGTTGTTCCCACAACATTATGATGTCAGAATGTTCTAGAAGCACGCTGTTGTTCCCACAACACTATGATGTCAGAATGTTCTAGAAGCACGCTGTTGTTCACACAACGTTATGATGTCAGAATGTTCTAGAAACACACTGTTGGTCCCACAACGTTATGATATCAGAATGTTCTAGAAGCACGCTGTTGTTCCCACAACATTATGATGTCAGAATGTTCTAGAAGCACGCTGTTGTTCCCACATTATGATGTCAGAATGTTCTAGAAGCACGCTGTTGTTACCACAACATTATGATGTCAGAATGTTCTAGAAGCACGCTGTTGTTACCACAACATTATGATGTCAGAATGTTTTAGAAGCACGCTGTTGTTCCCACAACATTATGATGTCAGAATGTTCTAGAAGCATGCTGTTGTTCCCACAGTGTGTGTTTTACAGCCCAGGGCATAAAGATCTACCGCTCAGCTGAGAGACCCACTTTCAACACTTTCTTTGGAAGCTAGGTTTGGGGACAAGAAAATATATACATTCTTTCAGACAAGAGCCCACATCTGTCTGGGATCTTTATGGAGCATCAGTCAGCTAATCACCACACCTCTTTTACCCAGCCCTGGCTAGCCTTTCACTACACCAGCCCACACCCCTGGTTCTTACCCAGCCCTGGCTAGCCTTTCACTACACCAGCCCCCACCCCTGGCTCTTACCCAGCCCTGGCTAGCCTTTCACTACACCAGCCCACACCCCTGGCTCTTACCCAGCCCTGGCTAGCCTTTCACTACACCAGCCCACACCCCTGGCTCTTACCCAGCCCTGGCTAGCCTTTCACTACACCAGCCCACACCCCTGGCTCTTACCCAGCCCTGGCTAGCCTTTCACTACACCAGCCCACACCCCTGGCTCTTACCCAGCCCTGGCTAGCCTTTCACTACACCAGCCCACACCCCTGGCTCTTACCCAGCCCTGGCTAGCCTTTCACTACACCAGCCCACACCCCTGGCTCTTACCCAGCCCTGGCTAGCCTTTCACTACACCAGCCCACACCCCTGGCTCTTACCCAGCCCTGGCTAGCCTTTCACTACACCAGCCCACACCCCTGGCTCTTACCCAGCCCTGGCTAGCCTTTCACTACACCAGCCCACACCCCTGGCTCTTACCCAGCCCTGGCTAGCCTTTCACTACACCAGCCCCCACCCCTGGCTCTTACCCAGCCCTGGCTAGCCTTTCACTACACCAGCCCACACCCCTGGCTCTTACCCAGCCCTGGCTAGCCTTTCACTACACCAGCCCACACCCCTGGCTCTTACCCAGCCCTGGCTAGCCTTTCACTACACCAGCCCACACCCCCTGGCTCTTACCCAGCCCTGGCTAGCCTTTCACTACACCAGCCCACACCCCCTGGCTCTTACCCAGCCCTGGCTAGCCTTTCACTACACCAGCCCCACACCCCTGGCTCTTACCCAGCCCTGGCTAGCCTTTCACTACACCAGCCCACACCCCTGGCTCTTACCCAGCCCTGGCTAGCCTTTCACTACACCAGCCCACACCCCCTGGCTCTTACCCAGCCCTGGCTAGCCTTTCACTACACCAGCCCACACCCCTGGC